>NC_142946.1:48854227-48921727 GCF_046866305.1 Octopus bimaculoides
TATATATCACACCAGAGGAAGGAACCCTCTTTACAACAGTAGTGATAAGGAAAGACAAATTTATGCAGAGTGAAAAGAAAAACATTCACATGGAGAGTTTAAACTAATTCATGAGGAAAATTAAATAGCTCAACAAAAGAGAAACAAAAATCGTGTGCAAACTTATGAAAATCGTAAAATAAGGAAGACTTGTTAGCTGGAGAAGTTGAGGTGCAAAAACAACAACAACAACAACTCAAGTAACAAGTACAACAACAAGGATTGCAGCAGCAAATGTTACAACTAATGAAGTTGATAACCAGACCAGAGAATACGTTTTTGCCTGACCATGTAGCAAATTCCATAAGCAAATTCAAATATAACCCCGAAGAAGGAATAACCTTCGAAGCTTACTTACAAAGATTTCAACAAATTCTTGAAAACAAATGTCAGGATTGGACGTATGATATGAAAACACATTTAGTTTTAAGAAAACTAGAAAAAGCAGAGCATGAGAAGTATAGTAACTTCATATTTCAAAAAAAAGTGTCCAACATAAATTTCACCAACTAAGTTATCATTAATTTAATGAAACAGCAAATGCTGATAATAGTGAAATAGAACATACATACATACATACATGCATACATGGATATAGATATATTGTCGTATTTGGGGATGGTCATATTGCCAGTTTAGCCAATAAAAACACACGCAGTATATATTTCGTGTTCATTTGCTTCAGCTTTATTTTATATTAATCGTATATTTCAGCCAGAGTTCTTTCGTCTTACTTCTGTGACCTCATCAGTGGTCCTTTGCTTTCTTATTTTTTTTTTGTGTGTCTTTCCTTACTAATGATCAGCCATTTTGTATTCCTATTGTATGTGTCTTTGTATGCGCATGCGGTTTATCCCTCTGTGTGTCTATGTTTAGTATGTGTGTGTAGGAATGTGCCTGCATTATCAGTATCATGTTTATACACATTAGTTTAATTTGTTTTTATTTTTTTTGTTCATGTGTTTATACCTACTTATTTTTTCTATTATTCCTTCTTTTTTTTGTATTTAATTTTATTTATTTTGTTAATGTATATAGTTATTTAATTCCATTTGTTTATCTGTGTATTGTATTATATCATGTTCATATCATTACCAGTTTATATGGATCTTATTCTGTTATATGTTACACACACCCCCAACACACCACAACATAATCCGATCTATCATTGCAAGTGGTTGTCAGAGTTTCTATTTCTTCACTAGCCTGAATTTCTGGGTCTCCCAATTCCCACAATTGTAATCCTATGTATTACAATGTATGAGGCATAGTTGAGAAAGACACCAACCACTCTGCCTGAACACCCAGTCTGATCTGGTAGCCAAGATCAAGGAGGTATTCAAAGATCATCTCAGGGACACAGTGAGGAATGCATGTGCCACATTACAGAGCTGTATTGAGGCTATGGTGGAAGCTGGGGTCAGCTACTTTGCGCAAACTGTTATCTCCCAGTCATAATCTAAATGACATCATTTGAAATGTGAATATCTGAGTAACTGCATGTCCCAGGCAAACAAAATTAAATAGGCTTCATGTTGAACAATTAAAGATTTATTCATCAAAATTCAAACAAAAGTTTCAGAGAGATGTAGATTTTATAACCAATTTCACAAAGCTTCATATATGTTCAATATGTACACTTCTTCTCTTTGGCATTCTGTCGCTTACAATGACGAGGGTTCCAGTTGATCCGATCAATGGAACAGCCTGCTCATGAAATTAATGTGCAAGTGGCTGAGAACTCCACAGATAAGTGTACCCTTAACGTAGTTCTCGGGGATATTCAGCGTGACACAGTGTGACAAGGCTGGCCCTTTGAATTACAGGCACAACAGAAACAGGAAGTAAGAGAAAGTTGTGGTGAAAGAGTACAGCAGGGTTCACCACCATCCCCTGCCGGAACCTCATGGAGTTTTATGTGTTTTCGTTCAATAAACACTCACAACACCTGGTCTGGGAATCGAAACCGTGATCCTTTGATCGCGAGTCCACTGCCCTAACCACTGGGCCATTTCGCACTACCTGTGACATGACACACGTCAAGTCAATAGTCCAGCTCCTGCTTAACATGCTGTACTATGTCTTGCGTAACATTCTCTAACACCTCAGTGATACTCTGCTTGAGTTCCTCTAGGCTTGTAGGAAGAGCTGAGATATAGACCAGTCCTTTCACATAGCCCACAGAAAAAGAATCACGAGGTGTCAAGTCAGGTGCACATGGTGGCTATTTCAACAACACATTGTCATTATCACTGATGTGCTTGATCTAAACTTAGCATTTATACATTTTGTTAAAATTTGAGATCATTTGAGCAAGAATTAGCTATGTTATTAGACTCCGAAATGATGTCAATTTTTGTGGACACCCTGTATATATACAAATGTATTTACATACATCTGTGTTTGTATATGTGTATGTATACATATTGATGCATGTGTTTGAATTCCTGGACCCATGTATACATACACAGAGGTTGGACAAAATAATGGAAACACCTATTTTAATATGGAGTAGGACTGACTTTGGAAGAAATTACAGCTTGGCTTCTATGAGATATGGACTCATACAAAGTTTGAATTGTTTCCAAAGGAATTTTTGTCCATTCTTCAGCTAAAACAGTCATCAGTTCTTGTAGTGATGATGGTGGAGGATATCGACTCCTTACTTGTTTTTCTAAAATGCAGTTCAATAATATTGAGATCTGGAGACTGTGGTGGCCAGACAAGATGTTCAACTTCACTAGAATGTTCCTTGTACCATTCAGTAACAACTTTAGCTGTGTGAATTCTTGCCTTATCATCCTGAAAGATTGTGTTTCCCTGCAAAAACAGTTCTGCAACCATAGGATGAATTTGATCAGATAAAATGCTTAAATAGTCTTGACTATTAATTCTGCCATGAAATGAAACCATTGGGTCTGGATTTCCAAGATATAGCCCTCCAGATCATCACAGATCTTCTTCCATGTTTAACAGCTGGGAGAAAGCAGTTTGGGTCAAATGCTTCTTTTGGCTGTCTCCACACGTATACTTGGCCGGTGGTTGGAGATAAGGTGAAGGAGGACTCGTCTGAGAAAATAACATTCTTCCACTGCTCTAGGGACCAGTTGTGTAGGTTTTTACTCCACTCTAAATGCTTTGCACATTAATTTCACGAGCAGGCTGTTCCATTGATCGGATCAACTGGAACCCTCGTCATCATAACCGACGGAGTGCCAACAATATATTTACAGAGAGAGAGAGAGAGAGATGGTCGGATGGACACAATTGGCTTCTTTCAGTTTCTGTATACCAAATCCATTCACAAGGATTTGTTCAACCCAGGACTATTGTAGAAGACACTTGCCCTAGGTACCATGCAGTGGGACGGACTGACCCCACTATTATGTGACAGTTGTAAGCAATTGTCACTGTCATATAAATGATGACTTTCATTTCCAATCTTCTGCAGAAACATGTTTTGCTTTGGCAAGATATTGCCTTGCTTGAAGTGGGTGGGGTTGGTAACAGGAAAGGCAACAAGCTGTAGAAAACCTGCTTCAGCAGAAAAGTGGATGTTAAAAAGGATGTTGAAATGACTTACAGATAGATTATGAAGTTGAAAATCTAATGCACTGAAGCTGCTGATCTCAGAATATCTGTGAATGTTATAGCTACTACTTTCTATTTCTATTTCCTCTCTTATCCCTGTATCTAACACCACTATCTTATATTTTTGATATTTTAGAGATGGAAAGAGCCTACTTGCAATTATTCCTGGTGTTTTGCATAATGGTGTCTGTCAGCGGATTCTTTTTCATCGGTATGTTTCTGTTTCTCTTTTGTTTTATTGCATAAATGCTGCCATCACCACCATCATCATTATCATTATCATCACTATCACCACCATCAGCAATGTTTTACAATCTGCTTTTCTATGCTTGCATTGGTTTATCAGAGGCATCCTAGCATGTTGGAGAATTGGAAGGGCTGGATGGCCCTTCCTTTTTTATCACTAACATGTGTGGAAGGTGTCTACCTAGTCTAAAACTGAGATATTTATGGTAGTTTTAGTGCATTAGTGTGAAGATATGTGGCCCATTGGTTAGGGTATTGGACTTGCGATCATAAGGTTGTGGGTTCCATTTCTGGACAGGGTGTGGTGTGTTGTGGCTTTGAACAAGGTACTTTCTTTCATGTTGCGCTGTTCAGTTCTAGCCAACTGTTAGCATAGCTCACTCCCTACCTCTCTCCCCCTCTTGCTTGCTATTACATCCTCAATGTTCCAGAAGGCCCAGGGTGGGTGGGCTGAGAGGGTATCTATGATGTCTGCAGAGGCACCTAAAATAATTTGTATGTTACAACCAGCCAGATTATACTGATTTCAAATTTTGGCACAAAGACCAGCAATTTCAGGGGCTCCACTTCTTAACTGGTAAGTATTTTATTGAACCTGAAAAGATGAAAGTTAACGTTGACTTTAGCGGAATTTTAACGCCAAACATAGACAGATGAATTGCTGCTAAACATTTTGCCTGGCATGCTAATGATTCTGCCAGGTTTCCACCCCAATCAACCAGATTGTATTCATTTGCAAATGGTGGATAAGCTTTTAATTTTCCTGTTTGACCGCATAAGTATCTGCTGGTACTGATGCTTCTGTTGTTCTTTGTTTTGCTTAAATAGGAATATTCCCTTTGTTTTTTATATGTATCATTTATGGTCGTTGATATTGTATTGTTGTTGTATAACCTTTCTCCATGCCACCCCACTACACTCCAACTAAGTCGGCTTTGTTCCAGTACTCCTAGGGAACACAAGATAGTTGTTCATACAAAGAGGTTTGACCTAGATTCACGGATCTTTTGTTCCATTTATAGCAAGTCTCCACTTAATTGAGACACATATTACACATTTCAAAATAGACTGATGACCCATATGAGATGCAGTCTGAAAGTCCAGACATGCCAAACATGCTCCACTGTTCAGTCTGTCTCTGTGTGCTTGTACATTCCTTGGGGTGGCCATGGCAAAACAAAGAAGCTTCAGCCTACTATAAATGGCAACTAAATCTCCTTCAGATTTTATCATTCCATCTTGAAAATATATCCTCATCATGATTTTAATGTCCCTTTTTCCATGGTCACATAGGTTGGATGGAACTTGTTGAGACAAATTTTTCTATGGATGGACGCCCTTCCTGTCACCAACCCTCACCTGCTTCCAAGCAAGTTAATATTTCCCAGTGACCAGACATGTTTCCATGGAAGATTAGAAACAAAGGATACCACTTTCATGATGGCGACACTTGTTTACAGCTGTACCATGAAGTCAAGATAAGGAGATAATAACACATTCATGCATACATACATACCACTAGCGTTGCTAGAGGTGGGGCAGTGACACGTAAAAGCACCCACTACACTCTCTGAGTGGTTGGCGTTAGGAAGGGCATCCAGCTGTAGAAACTCTACCAAATCAGATTGGAGCCTGGTGTAGCCATCGGGTTTCACCAGTCCTCAATCAAATCGTCCAACCCATGCTAGCATGGAAAGCGGACATTAAACGATGATGATGATGATGATGATATGCGATGGGCTTCTTTCAATTTCAATTCTTTCAATTTCAATTCTTTCAATTTCAATTCTTTCAAATCCACTAACAAGACTTTGGTTGGCCTGAGGCTATAGTAGAAGACACTTGCCCAAGGTGCTATGCAGTAAGACTGAACTCGGAACCATGTGGTTTGGAAGCAAGCTTCTTACCACACAGCCATGCTAGATATATAGATGTAACTTATGTGCATAAATTTTCAAAGTATATAAATATACACTCATATGCTTATATTTTCAACAGATGTATGATTATTTTTCTTTCTTTTGTGTAACTGACTTCGTTACTCAGCAAACAACTAAATAGTGAAAGAAACAGGTGCATGCAATTTAAAAAGGCTATACAGGTGTTACATTCCACCAATAAGTCATACAAGTAGCTCAAACAGTTGAATATATTTCTTGTAATATTTTTATCTGGTTTTGCATGAATGCTTGTGTTTATTGGATGAGAAACTTAGTTGAGTCAAGGTTTTATGGTTGGATGCTCTTTCTGATGCCCGCCTTTACTTGTTCTTCAAGTAATCTTTTGCTTTTTACTTTTTCACTTGTTTCAGTCATTGCACTGTGGCCATACTGGTGTACCATGTTGAAAGTGTTTTAGCTGAACAGATCAGCCCCACTCCTCTATGGTTTGGTGCCCTTCTTGATAACAACCCTTACATGCCTTCAAGATACTTTATATTCTAGTGGACTTTGCACATGAAAACACAGATCAACAGGTGATATTGTTATAGAACACATAAAACACTCACATGGATATACACACATACTCACATATATACAATGGGCTTCCATACTGTTTTCATCCACCAAATTTCACTCAATGAATATTGGTCAACCCAAGGCTATAGCAGAAAATATTTGCTCAACATGTCATTCAGTGAGATATATATCAGACAGAAATGCAGCGTTTCTTCTCGTTCTTTATGTTCTAAGTTCAAGTTCCACGAAGGTTGATTTACCTTTCATCCTTTCAGGGTCAATAAAATAAGTACCAGTTGGGTACGAGGGGTGGGGTGATATAACTGAGTTGACCTCTTCCTCTACAATTACTGGCCTTCTACCAAAATTTGAAACCATTATCATGTTTCACAAAGCTGACAAGATTGTCACATATGATAGGCTAGTGTCCTATCAGGATAGAGACTTATCTTTTTTAGCACCAATACAAAAACATTATATATTTTGACAAATATCCAGTCTGATTTGGCATGGTTTCTCTGGCTGGATGCCCTTCCTAATGCCAATCACTCCAAGAGTGTAAAAACACCAATTACACTCTTGGAGTGGTTGGCATTAGCAAGGGTATCCAGTTGTAGAAACCATGCCAAATCAGACTGGAACTTGGTGCAGCTCTCCGGCTTACCAGTTCCAGTCTCACCATTGAACCCATGCCAGCATGGAAAGTGGACATTAAATGATGATGATGATAATGGTCATATATTTGAAGAGATTAAGTGTTTTAGTCCACACTTAATTTTATATATATATATATATATATATATATATATATATATATATATATATATATATATATATATACATACATATAATTACTTAATAAACTTTAAAACAATACCTTTATTCTGATTTTCCAGATATCCCCGTAAAAATACAAGTTCCAGACTTCGGAGTTGTTGGTGAATATGTCGATATCATTTGTGTATATTCAGGCTCTGAGGATTTTAAGATGATGATAAATAACAATGCAGTTAATGCTACTAAAACAAATGCAACTACTCTTAGTTTTCAACTTCACTCGGAGAAAAAACAGGCTTTCAAAGTACGTTGTCCACCTTCTCCGGAGATGAGAGAGATTCAATTTGGATGTAAGTATTACACTTTATTTTTTCACCTGTTCCTTTTCATTTTTAATTTATTCTGTTATTCTTTTACTTGTTTCAGTCATTTGACTGCAGCCATTCTGGAGCACTGCCTTGAAGGGTTTTAGTCCCTAGGATTTATTTCTTAAGCCTAGTACTTATTCTATCGATCGCTTTTGCTGAACCGCTAGGTTACGAAGACATAAATACACCAACACCGGTTGTCAAGTGGTGATGGAGAAACAAACACAGACAGAAAGACACACACAAACATAGATATACACATACATCTATATATATGTGTGTGTATATATATGTGTGTGCTTTGAGGTACTTATTCTATTGGTCTCTTTTGGTTGGTGTTTGGAAGGGCAACCAGCTGTAAAAACCTTGCCAAAATTGACCTCGCCTGTGCTTCTTATGCCATATAATAAGCACTAAGTCCACCCTATTGAGTGGTTGGTGTTAGGAAGGGCATCCAGCTGTAAAAATTCTGTCAAAGCAGACACAAAAGTCTGGTGCAAGCTTCTGCCTGGCCGGCTCCTGTCAAACCATCCTACCCATGCCAGTGTGGAAGGTGGATGATAAACGATGATGATGATGATGATATGTATGTATGTATGTATGTATATACACACACATACACACCAAGCTTCTTTCAGTATCTGACCATGGGCCTTGTTCCTTTTTCCAGATACAGACCCACCGTGTGAAAATATAAAATGTGTGGTAAGAGGTTAGTTTCCCAACCACATGGTTCTTGGTTCAATCCCACTGTATTACACCTTGGGCAAGTGTCTTCTATAGCTTCAGGCAATCAAAGCCTTGTGAGTAGATTTGGTAGATGGAAACTGTAAAAAGCCTGTTACACGTATGTGTGTGTGTGTGTGTGCATGCGTGTGTGTGTGCATGTGTGTCTTTGTGTTTGTCCTCCACCACTCTAGACAACCAATGCTGGTGTGTCTACCTCCTTGTAACTTAGTAGTTTGGCAAAAGACACTGATAGAATAAGTACCAGGCTTTAAAAAACTATAATGCTGGGATGAATTGATTTACTAAAAATTCTTGAAGCCCCAACATGGCTGAAACAAGTAAAAAAAACATTGGGAATATAGTTTCAAAAGGATTAATTCAAAGATGGTTTTGCAAAATGCAAAAATAGCAAAATATAAATGTTCTGTCTCTGTATTCAACAAACAAACTAATTGATTAATTAACCTACTGATTAAGCAAGCAAGCAATTAGTAATTTGGTTATAAATAACAAATTAATTGATTAATTATGGTTTGAAATTTTGAATCAAGGTCAGCAATTTTTTGGGGGAAGAGGTAAGTTGATTACATCAACCCCAGTGCTTAACTAGAGCTTATTTTATCAACCCCAAAAGGATGGAAGGCCAAGTTAACCTTGGTGGAACATGAACTTGAAGCAGAAAGAGGGACAACATGCTTAGCAGCATTTTGTCCAGCATGCTAACAATTCTGCCAGTTTGCTGCCTTTCAGTTGACTAATAATGAAGAAGTGAAATTGAACCAGTGCATGTGTTTATTATTATTATTGGCATATAATGACCCTCCCAAGAAAATATAAATGTAACTACATAAAATTGTTTTGCATTTTTTAAAATATGTTTTTAGATAAAGTAGTATGATATAACTCATTTTTTTAATGTCATTCAGATAAACCTGATTTTAACTATGGTTTGGAAAGAAATGTTGACAGAAATATATGGCTGTTTATAACTTCCGCCTTTGAAGACGGCGATCAATACTTCCATGTTGAATGGTAAAAATATTTGAATATTTAATATCTCAAGTGAATTATAAAGAAAAATTAAGTCACCATTAGCTTTTTCAATGCTGGGAGCATTAAAAAGCTAACAAGTATCTCTTCGTCTTATTGCAATCTCATCAGTATAGTGTAGACTTTACTATCTTTTCTGAAATAGGGATGAGAGATTCACTAAATATTGCATAAGATTGTATACTGATTTGTGAAGAAAGGTAGACATTTTTAGGGAATACATAACTGAGGAATACCATCTGCATCAAAAACAATAGTTAAGTTACAGTTAGCATATTTAATGTAAGGAGAATCAAAAAGTTAATGAGAAACAAATGCACAATGAGAGAATGAAAATAAATTGGCCAATGATTAATATAATTTTAATTATTACAAGAAGTACAGAGGACATCATCATCATTTAATGTCTGTTTTTCCATACAGGCATGGATTGGACTGTTTGACTGAAAACTGGTAAGATGGGGAGCTGCACCAGGTTCCAATCTGATTTGGCATGGTTTCTATGGCTGGATGCCCTTCCTAATGCCAACCACTCCAAGAGTGTAGTGGGTACTTTTTACATGCCACCGGCACAGGTGCTTATTATGAAGCACTGGCATCAGCCATGACTAGGATCTCAGTTGACTTAACGGGTCTTTTCAAGTACGGTATATCGCCAAAGGTCTAGATCACTTGTCACTGCCTCCGACTTAAAAATGTGTGTGTGTGCATTTTTAGGTCTAGTAAACTTGAGAATGAAGAAGCTGTTGAAAGTGATGAAAGAACAAGCTCGGAGAGAGGTTGTTCCAGCAAAGGAGGAAGAGAGAGAGAGAGAGTAACAAGAGTGATTAAAATAAGTTAAAAACTAATTAAGTGAGAGTAAAAAGAATGAAAAAAAGGGAAAGTTATCTGGGACTATCTTTACTACAACTGCCACTGCTGTTGGTGTTGTTTCATTTCAGAATAACATTGTCACCAGAATCCATCATCCAGCAGCATGTTGGTTGAGAGCTTATGATTTTACTTTAGTTACTTACCCCAGATTAGCCCTAATCAAACAGATTTATGGGAAACCTGTTCCAGGCAGCAATCCTCTCTGCCTTTGTTCAGTGTGTTCTTGTGATTTGCAGGAGTTCACTACTATTTGTAGGCAGTGAGCAACAGGATTCTGTTACGGGGTAGATTTAAGCCTTTAACATTTTAATCAGCCGCATCCATCCAAAATATTGTACCTGCTTTATGTTCAAACTGGCCAGATTTAAAAGGAAACAATCACATCATTGATATCTCAAAGCAACAAGATAATCCATGATTAATTCAAAGCAATGTGAATAAATAAGCATCACACCCAAGAGAGAAACCTGAATGCTAGAGGGTTAAATAACTATTATATGCTGACTGTGGGTGCACTGCTGTGGTTGGCACTCCGTCACTTACAACGTTGAGGGTTCCAGTTGGTCCGATCAACGGAACAGCCTGCTCGTGAAATTAACAGACAAGTGGCTGAGCACTCCACAGACACGTGTACCCTTAACGTAGTTCTCGGGGGATATTCAGCGTGACACAGAGTGTGACAAGGCTGACCCTTTGAATTACAGGCACAACAGAAACAGGAAGTAAGAGTGTGAGAAAGTTGTAGTGAAAGAGTACAGCAGGGTTCGCCACCCCACCCCCTGCCGGAGCCTCGTGGAGCTTTAGGTGTTTTCGCTCAATAAACAATCACAACGCCCTGTCTGGGAATCGAAACCGCGATCCTATGACCGCAAGTCCACTGCCCTAACCAGTGGGCCATTGCACCTCCACGAGGGTGCACTGCACACATATACAAAGTAATTTCAGTACAACAGAAAATACAAAACTAAAACAAGATACTGTACATATCCAAGGCATGCACTGATGCATTTAGTGGTTCAGTGGAAGCATGCAAAAACAAAAATGAAGAGAACTGGAAAAGATTAATTGTTGTAATTTCTTTTTATGATTTTTTTTGTGTTTCATTTATTTCACTCATTGGACTATGGTCATGCTGTAATACCATCCCGAAGGGTTTACTTTAACAAATCAATTCCAGTACTTATTTTGAAGTCTGCCCCTTATTCATTAATCGCTTTTGCTGAACTGCTGAGTCATGAAAATGTAAAGAAGCTAACACCAATTGTCAAGCAATGCTGAGGGATAAACGCAAAAGCAAAGAAGAAAATGCACATGTGCAGGATGTGGCAGAAAGGTTGCCCTGATTGCAAAGGTTAATAAAAAACAAATATATGAAGATGCATGAGAAAACTTTGTATTTCTCTGAAGTTCATTTTGCCATTTTTTTCTCTGTATCAGGTAGTACTCACCATGGCTTGGAGTGGACAGCATAATTTTTCTTGTATCTTCATGTGTTTGTTTTTTTATTAACATAGCAGTATGAGTTCACTGGACACCACCAGTCAGTAAACTGATGTCTGAGGGTCACATCAAGTGGATTCTAGTGACAGATGCCTGAACTACAACAAGCTTGTCCCACAGAGGACGTTTCTGGTTACTTTTGTGTATGCCCTCATATATATGTATGTATGTATGTATGCCATTGTGTCAGTGTTTTTCCACACTGCTGCTTGACAATTGGTGAATCGCTGCTGGTGTGTTTATGTCCCCATAATCTAGCAGTTCAGCTAAAGAGAGCAATAAAATAAGTACCAGGTTTTAAAAAAAAGTACTGAAGTTGATTTTCTCGACTAAAATTCTTCAAGGCAGTGCCCCAGCATGGCTGCAGTTTAGTGATTGAAACAAGTAAAAGATAAAAGATGAAAGCTTCTTTTGCCATTTCAGTAAAAATTCCAAAAACAAAAGCGACTGGTTTAACTGCGATGAAACATCAATAAATACAACTGCTTACATGTATTTAACTGAAAACTGGTTATATTTTCAATTCAACATCTCCTCCAGTAACAAATATAGTTTTGTAACTAAATCAGAAACCATATTGAAGGAAAATATACCAAGTAAGTAACTTCTTTTTGTTTAAAATTTTAATCTATTTCCAATTTCTATCTACAGTTTTTCTATATTTTTGAGATGAGGAATTTATATTATGTTTTAGCTTGTGGAAGTGTGTGGCTTAGTGGTTAAAGTGTTGGATTCATTATCGTAAAATTCTGGTTTTGATTCCTTGACCAGGTGTTGCATTGTGTTCTTGCGCAAAACACTTCACTTCACGTTGCTTCAGTTCACTCAGCTATAGAAATGAGTACCACTGGTGGAGGCACGTCACTTAGTTGTTAGGATCTTGGATTCATGACTGTAAGATTATGGTTTCAATCCTTAGACTGGGCGATCTGATGTGTTCTTGAGCAAAACACTTCATTTCATGTTGCTTCATTCCACTCAGCTATGGAAATGAGTTTAGCCTGGAGAGGGATAGGCTCTGCCAGGCTTTCTCATCCTAGATATGTTGCATGACCGCAGCACCCCAACAACCCCTAAGGGGTTGAGTTACTTATCAACTGTAAATTTATTTAAGTCAGACTGGTATATTTGTCTTGAGTACATTTCACCTGTGTATGACCCGACCTTTCTTCAGGTGTCTTGTGTCATTGTGACATATTTTGGTTCAGTTAATACGTTTTTGGTGACTTCACCTTAGTGCCTTGCTTGAGATTGAACTCAGAAACTCTAGGTGACTGAATTGCTTTAATAAACACATTAAGAAGACACTTGAAGAAGGCTGGAGGATACACAGGCAAAACGTAGTGAACGCAACAATCAAGATGAGGACAACAGTCCAACTAAAATAAATATATAACAATTTTTCTTTATCATGGTTTAGTTTACTTTCCACATAAAGTGACGGTATGGATGCTTAAGGTGTGGCCATGCCTACACCATCATTCATTCATTCATTTATGAACATCACCATCATAATTTAAACATCCATTTTCCATGCTGGCATGTTGGATTGTTTGACAGGATCTGGTGAGCCACAAGGCTGCATCATGCTCCAATATCAGCTTTAGCTTTATTTCTATGACTGGATTCCCTTCCTCGTACCAACTCCTTTACAGTGTATGTGGGGTGCTTTTTACATGCTACCAACATTAGTGGGGTTGATGTGTAATTTGCAAGACAGGAAAGAACAAGGAAAGATAAAAAAGAGGGAAAATCATTTTTTACTAATTGGTGGTGAGAATTTGAGAAGGTAGAGAGGTGGCTTTATGCCAGGGACAAAGGTGTGTGTGTGTGTGTGTGTGTGCATGTACATGTCTTAACATTACATGATAGTTGTAAATGAGTGTCACTGTCATACAAGCAGTGTCATTCATTTCCAATAGTCTGTGAGAACCAACATGTCTGGCTATGAGGAAGTATTACTTTACTTGAAGGTTGGTGACTGGTAGAGCATCCAACCAGAGAAAATCAGCCACAATAAACTCTGTCCACCTCTTGCAAGCATGGAAGAGTGGATGTTAAAATGATAATGATGGTGATTATGATGGGGATGATGATGGTTTGCTTAATATCTATTCTTTCTCTTTTGCAGTTCGTTTCCCTCAGCTTTCTAATATTTTATTCACACCCTTACCATCAGTAGACCCTTTTCAACAGTATGGTGAAATAAAGCTCACTTATTCTAATATAGGAATGAATGGCTATTATTTAATATATGAACTTAAGTATTGGTCTGATGACCCACGGTTTGGGAAGGTATGTATATTTTGTTTTAAAGTGATAATTTCACACTATGCAACTACACACACACACACACACACACACACACACACACACACACACACACACACACACACACATATTATAAAATTCATGGCGAACGAAAAAAGCTGTCTCTATATGCAGGGCTGGTGCTAGGAAGTGTGTGGCTCAGTTAGAGAATTGTTAGTGGGACCCCTCTACTCTACAAAAGCCAAAGATTGATGTTTTATGCTTCGTGTAATATGCCAGTCCAAGCCAAAAAGTTAAGAGCTTGAGGTTCCACCATTATGCACAACAATGTACTAAAAATACACCGTAGCATCCTCTGCTCAAGCATGTGCTCAGGGCCCCTCTCTTGGCATGGAGCCCAATTTGAACAAATCTAATTGGCTTAAAACTGGCCCTGTCTATACTATATTACATGATCTACTGCTAGAAATAGGAGCAGAATTTTACCTTCCCATCATTCACAGCCTAGCATCTGAAAAAAATAATTTAGATCTTTTGGCAGCCATCAACATCTAATCTGTTGGCAATTATTGGTATTTAATTTATTAGCAGGAGTGGCTATGTGGTAAGTAGCTTGTTTACCAACCACATGGTTCCGGGTTCAGTCCCACTGCGTGGCACTTTGGGCAAAGTGTCTTCTACTATAGCCTCGGGCCAACCAAAGCCTTGTGAGTGGATTTAGTAGACGGAAACTGAAAGAAGCCCATCGTATATATGTATATATATATATATATATATATATATACATGTGTGTGTGTGTGTTTTTGTGTCTGTGTTTGTTCCCCTAGCATTGCTTGACAACCAATACTGGTGTGTTTACGTCCCCGTAACTTAGCGGTTTGGCAAAAAGAGACCGATAGAATAAGTACTAGGCTTACAAAGAATAAGTCCTGGGGTCGAATTTCTCGACTACAAAGGTGGTGCTCCAGCATGGCCGCAGTCAAATAACTGAAACAAGTAAAAGAGTAAAAGAGTCATTGATATGTGATCTATTGGCTGCCATCTATCTGATCTAATTGGCAGCCAATTAGTTCAAATTCTGCCGTGGTCAACTTTGCCTTTCATCCTTTTGGGGTCGATAAAATAAGTACCAATTGAATACTGGGGTCAATGTAATTGACTTGTCTGCTACCTTTGTGGTAAAATTTGAAACCGTTGTTGTTGTTGTTGTTGTTGTTGTTAATGTTATTCTTTTTGCAGCTGCAGACACTACGCAATCATAACAATACATTTATACTGGAAAGGCTGCTCCCTTACACAATGTACAATGTAGCTGCAAGGGTTAAAAAAAAAGAGAAGGGTTTGTGGAACCCACCCTTAACAATGAAATTTATGACGGACACAGGTTGGTTTACTGTTGCCATATTTTTTGTTATCCTTTATTTATCTGTGAAGGCATGGTAGCATAGTGGCTAGGGTGTTGTGCTCATGATTGCAAGGTCACAGTTTCAATTACTGGTACATTGCGTTACCAAGCAAAAGACTTCGCTTGCACTCAGTTCTAAATGAGTAACCATGAAAGGGACTAGAATCATGTTCTGGAGGAAGTCATTTATATGTCATGAAAACCAAATAAGTAGCCCTATGAGTCTTATGGTTCATGACAGTGGTGTCCAGGGGTTGATGATGATATAACTGGTAGTTAGGTGAAGCAGGTGTAGTGCAATTTCATGGGAACCATACCATTGCTTGTAATTATTTTACCAACTCCAAATGGAAAAGGATGTCAGTTGGTGTCAGCAGGCATAAAGTTTCAGAATGAAAGCCGAATATTAAATATGTACTTTCAATGTACTTTTTATAGGTACAAGTATGGCTATGTGGTATGAAGTTAGCTTCCCAACCACATAGTTCCAGGTTCAGCCTCACTGCATGGCATCTTAGCTAAGTGTCTTCTACTATAGTGTTAGGTTGATCAAAGTTTTGAGGGTGGATTTGGTAGTTTGGCAGCTGGAAATGTGTGTGTGCATGTGTGTGTGTGTGTGTGTGTGTGTGCACATGCTTATGTGATATGTGTGTTACAGTCTCCTTACAATGACTTCCTGTGATAGTTGTAAATGATTGTCACTGTTATACAAGCGGTGTAATTCATTTCCAAATTTCTCTGAGAACATGTGAGTCCATGTGGAAATATTACCCTGCTTGGAAACAGTTGAAGGTTGGTGACAGGAAGGGCATCCAGCCATACAAAATCTTCCCCAAGTATTCTATGTCCAACCTATGCAAGCATGGAAATGTGGATGTTAAATGATGATGACAATGATATGTCAGTGTTGTCCCTTCTTTCAACTAAACCACTCTTACCTAGCCACTACCCATCGCAGAAATGTCAATCAGTTGTTTGATTAATATTATAAGAATTCTGTACTTCTCTTTCAGCACCTTCTAACCCACCCAGAACCACAAATGGGAGTTATTATTTGTGGAATTGTACTGAGACAGGAGTTGGCAAATGTATCACAGTTTACTGGGAGGTAAGATAAGAATATATATTTACTACTATCTTGACAAAATTTATTGAAAAAGATAAACCAAAAAACAAAAGAAATGTAGACTACATGGGTGCAGGTTCAGTTCCCCAAAATTTTGGGCCTTGTACCAAGAGTAGAAAAGAATATCTCATACATTTGTGCTATTATATGCCCACTTATCCTGTGACAATAATTAGCTGATTAGAAGCATTTATTGCATAATTAATGTATTAATTACTTATGAACTGTTGTGTGTGTGTGTGTATCTCTGTATATATATATGTGTGTGTACATATATATATATATATATATATATATATATATATATATATATATATATATATATATATATATATATGTATGTATGTATGTATGTATATATATATATATATATATATATATATATATATATATATATGTATATGTATATATATATATATATGTGTGTGTGTGTGTATATGTATGTATGTATATATATATATATGTGTGTGTGTGTGTGTATATGTATGTATGTATATATATATATGTGTGTGTGTGTGTATATATATGTATGTATATATATCTCTGTATGTGTGCATGCGCGTGTGTGTATGGATCTCTATATATATGTGCGTGTACATATATGTATATCAGCATATGTGTGTGTGTGCGCATATATATGTATTGGCATGTGTGTATGTGTGTGGCGCGCGCGCATGTGTTTCATCATCATCATCATCATCATCATCATCATGGCTCTTGTCACTGATAGCCATGATAGCTTCTCAGTATTACCATCTTATTCTCCGTTGAACTCCCCTTTCATCTCCGGTCTTCCCCTTTGCACCCTCCCATTCTGCCAGTTGCAGTTACCACAACTTATGTTTGTCTTTCCACTATTTCCACTCCTTTGTACTTCTGACCCCATCCTTGGCACTGTGCTTCTCTTTCACACCATGCACACATGCTATTTCAGCCATTCTGTTCCCATCAAATGCCTGCCCCAGTTTTATTTCATCAGACTTTCTGACTTTCTTCCTCCAAACTGATATTCACTATTGACCACACCTCTATTCACGTTCTCTATTCACTGCATTCTTTTCTACCCCCAACTCTATCCATCTGCCACTCTCCTTGCATAGTTTTGCAAACTTACCTACTCTTTCACCCTATTTAATCCCCTGGGCCACTTCTCTTATGTTCACCTTCTTGTAACTTAAAGGTACACCCTGATACCTCTTCACTGCCATCATCTTCCCTTTTCCAACTGGGGTAGCCATGTATCTCTCCTACTGTGAGACACCTGTTTCTCTCCTTCTGTCATACTCTAACTTTCCATCATCTGGCACAAAGCCAACTCTCCCAACACTATGCCCCCAGTTCAGTTGAGAGATTTCATCTTACAAGTTACTTAGTGACCTCACTAGTGTCAGTTCTATGTAAAAAGCGCCCAGTACACACTGTGAAGCAGTTGGCATTAGGCAGGGCATCCAGTCATAGAAAGCAAACATTAACGCTTGGTGCAATTCACTGCCTTCTCAGCTCTTGTCAAGCCATCCAACCCATGCCAATATGGAAGACAGACAATAAACAGTGATGATGACAGTGTGTGTGTGTATATACAGGGTGCAGTGAATGAATTGTTGTCTAAATTACGCAAAAATGAAAATAGCACTGACATCTCATTTTAACAGATATATTTACCAAAATTATATTAAAATATCTTGAAATACTTAAGAATAAATTCATTCAATAATATTGCTATTGGCTTCAACTCCAGCCTCCAGACAACTTCGGAATCTCCTGCAACTCTTCTGGATGGTCTCCTTGTTTAAGTCGGTGAATGTTGCCATAATCCTTGCCTTCAGTTCATCTTTGGTGTTACAAGGAGTTATTCAACTGTGCTCCTACACATAATAATCAAGGGGGTTGCAGTCTGGGGAGTTAGGTGGCCAGATGTTAGGGGTAATGTTGTCACTGAAATTGTCTGACAACCATAACTGGGTCCTCCTGTTTGTGTGGCATGGTACAGAGACCTGTTGCTAGGCATAATGTCTTCCAGCAGCCACCCTCTTGACTCAGGGCAGCTCTACCTCCTCTAGGCACTTGATGTAGACCTTTGTGTTGAATCTGAGGCCATGTGGGAAGATGAATGGAGGCATAATGTCATCATTACTAGTGATCACTCCAAACACCATGATGTTGATTGGATGTTTGATTTTTATCACTCTCCTCAGATTGACACTGAAACACTCTGAAATGTTCATATTGGAGCTTCTGGCATAAATGCCAAGCAGTACAGCATGTTGTTTCCAAATTTCTGGCAGAGTGAATTGTGTCATGGTGCTGTTTTTCTCACAGACGGTGCCCAACTGACCCTACTATACTGTGTAGTTGACAAAATCAAAAACAAACAATGCACATGTGCTTAATTAAAAATATAAAATAACAACAATTTACCCATTGTATATATATATGTGTGTGTGTGTGTGTATTTATATTTGAAAGAAATGAATAGCAATGACTTTTCTGATAATTTTTCTGTTTTAATGATCAGTTGCTTACAAGTTTACAAAAGGAGACTCTGATAGGAGTTTCTTGCTTAAAAACAGTTTTCAAACTGATATCTTAGAGTTTGTTATTCACTGTTTGAACAGGGAGTGTTTAATTACAAACACTAACACACACCCACACACACACATACATACCCCATACATAAACACATATATAGACAGACATACACACACACACACACACACACAAACAAACAAACAAGAACTTTTTGTTTCTTCTACTAATGCTATTTTGTCCTGTCCTTGCACACATTCATCAGATTTTTCCTGTAGCTCTATGCTCTGGCACTCCTGTTAAATAACAGTGGTGTTGGTTTAAATAGCACAAAACCACTAAGTCATTTCAGAAACCAACTGATGAGAAAGTGTGTGTTTTTGTCTCCCTTTTCTATCCATTATATTTTCATTAAGTTTTTGTCTATTTTTCCCTTCTCTGTCTAACTTTTGAAATCATCATCATTATCATCATTATTTAACGTCCGCTTTCCATGCTGGCATGGGTTGGACAGTTTGACTGAGGACTGACAAGCCAGATGGCAGCACCAAGCTCCAATCTGATATGGCAGAGTTTCTACAGCTGGATGCCCTTCCTAATGCCAACCACTCCAAGAGTGTAGTGGGTGCTTTTACATGCTACCAGCATGCGTGTGTTGTTTCCTTGACTTGACATTGCTTGATTGTTGTAAATAAATACCACTCGTTTCCTGTATGCTGTGGAAGCATCTGATCAAAGATTGGCGATCAAAGGACATCTGGCCATAGACAATATGCCTCAACCAACCTTACTTGATCCTTGCAAGCATAGAAAAGCGGACTTTAAAATATTAAAACATTGGTGGTCATGATGAATTAATATTTACTAAATTATTATCCAAAATATTAATGATCTCTCTTTTGATCTTACTGACAGTTTTCTTTATATTTCTCCGACTGTTTTCACATCTATACCTTTTATATTTCCAGAAAGTTCCAAGCAACCTAGTAAATGGAAAACTAAAGGGTTATTGTGTCCAAATTATTGATGAAAATAACTTAACAGATCATTGCCAGGACCCTGGATATCTTACACGTAACTCTTTATATAAAGAATTTAAAGATCTACCTCCAAATAAAGCACTTACATTTTCAATCACAGCTGTTAACAATGATGAAAGGAAACCTCAGGCAACCATATTGCAAGTGGGAAGAAAAGGTTTGCCTTCCTTATTTATTTATTTCATTTTACACTTTGTGTCATTAATGGATGTTATTTTTATGCTTGGATGGTTTAGATTACTCTACATTTTGGGGTCTTTCTGTGTATCTCAAGTGGAGATGTTATCATGAAGCTACAGCCTGGCACCTTGTCTTCACATATTACTGCTCTACTTTAGTCCTCTCCCCCATTTATCCATTTAAAATGTGAAATAGTTATGTACCTCCTCCACTACAGTAAGCCAGTTCTTATTCCCGCCATCATGAATACAATGTCTGACTGTCTCTCTCGCTCCAAAGCCTTTGACAGGGTACCCCGCTCCCTTATCTGGTGGTCAATGAGGAAACTAGGGATAGATGAGTGGTTAGTGAGAGCTGTGCAAGCCATGTACAGGGATGCTGTCAGTAAGGTGAGGGTTGGCAACGAGTACAGTGAAGAATTCCAGGTATACATGTGTGTGTGTGTATATATATATATATATATTTATATATATATATATATATATATATATATATATATATATATATATATATAGGGAATTAGTCTGTTAGAAAATCTCTGTTTGAGATAGAAGCTGTATATGAACCAAAAAGTATTGTTTATGGCCACTTTAATGTGGCTGTTCTCTAAGAGACAACGATACTGCCATTTAACCCTAGGAAGACATTTTCACCAGCTGCTTTTCGTGCTTGATATTTATTGAAAGTGGGACATAACTCCTGCCACCCTAGGTCTGAGACCATCAGACCATGAGGTTTTGATCGTCAGTGCTGGGGTACTCATTCACTAGGCATGGCAGTAGCTTAACCTTGCTTGCAATAGAAAGAAACTACAGTGTCATACAATCACTGATTTTGTAACTAGGAAACTAGTCCCTCAGAAAATCACTTGTGGTTCGATGGTCTCAGAATGAATTATCTCTTGCTGGCAGGAATTCTCTATTGCTTGCAATCAATATCTTTTGCAAGAAGCACACTAAATAAACCAGCTAGAGGAGATGTCTTCCTAGGGTTAAATGGCATTATTGTTGTCTCTTAGAGGACAGCCACATTAAAGTAACCATAAACCATACTATTTTTTAGTTCATATACTGCTTCTATCTTGAGAAGGGATTTTCTAATGGACTAGTTTCCTAGTTAGAAAATCTTTCTTTCATGATAATATGTTGACCTCTTGACACTGCCATGTTGACTATTATTATTATTATTATTATTATTCACAAAACACTTCAAACATATTTTTTTACCTTTCAGTATCCAAAGGTCCAAAATCAGTGTATGTGATTGAAGAAGAAGAAAACCTGTACAATGTTTCTTGGCTGCTTCACCCACATCAAGAGGTTAACAATGTGACTATTTTTTTCTGTCAGAAGAATGACGTCTCCACTCCTCGCATGAACTGCATGGTGAGTTAATAACTTTATATAATAGCTTATCAGTCATTCTGTATCATCTCTCTTGCTCCTAGGATAAGTTGTCATCTACTAAAGCCCTGGGTCAACCAAAGCCTTGTGAGTAGATTTGGTGATGGATTTAAATTTGTGACTGGATTTGAATTAAGACCTTCAATCAAAATTTCGTGTTATTTTATCTTCCAGGCAACTTAAAGGCAGTAAGCTGGCAAAAACATTAGCATGCCAAGCAAAATGCTTAGCGGTATTTTGTCCGTCCTTATGTTCTGTGTTCTAATTCCGCCAAGGTCGACTTTGCCTTTCATCCTTTCAGGGTCAATAAATTAAGTACCAGTTGAGTACTGAGGTTGATTTAATCGATTGCCCCCCCCCCCCCTCCCCCAAAATTTCAGGCCTTGTGCCTAGAGTAGAAAAATATTACAACAAAGTTATTTTAGTAAATTTGTTATTTTCAAAATTAATAGAAACAAAGTCAATGCATTTCAATAGAAATTTGCTAACAAAATGTGGAAATTTCTTTTCTCTTTGTGAAATTTTTTTAGATTCTTAATGTAAAAAAAATTCCAAAACATTACATACTGAAACTTATTGTAATTCTTTACCATCAATTTCAGGACAATGTGAGATGGGAAAAAGCTACAAATGAAAGTTATCTGTTGGTGAATAACAGTGTGAAACCACTTGTTTTTGCTGCTTACATTAGCACAAAAGAAGAAATGAGCCCTTTAACGAAAGCAGAATGTATATTTAAACCTGGGAAACGTAAGTTCAATTCATATCAATTTATTATTATACCATAACATTCTTTCTCTGGAACGGAATGGTTAGGGTTAGGGTTATAATGGACTGAACTGAACCATAACTAATCTGCACATCCTCTGATAACTCATGGATGGTGATTTGACGATTTCCCCTCACAGCTGCGCACACATCTGCAATGTTTTTCTCATTTCTTCCTGTTGCGAGTCTCCCAGAACATTTGTCAATATCGACATTTTTTCAGCCATCTTGGAAATGTTTGAACCACTCGTAAACTTGTGTGCAGCTCATACACTTCCTGCAACTTTGCATGGGCCTCTGAGTAGGTATCGCCATGACAACTTTCTCTGTCATGGTCAATGCGCCGATCCCATGCTACACTCCTTCCAAGCATTGCTGTAAACAGCGGAAGTGAGCTAGAACGTTAAAACTTTGTGCACATGCACACTAAAGTCCATGATCAGTTTTTGCTGAGCAGTTTCACTCTGCATGCTTTAGCTTCATTGCTATGGCAACAGTCTGGATACTTATTGATCAGCCCTTGTATATAAGTTAAAATTAAAGTTTAAATTTAAAATCTAAAATTTGTGTGTTTTGACATGTCCCTAATAGTATGCTGACAAAACATGTTCACTACCTATGGCTGATTAGCATCAGATATACAGAGTAAGGGAAGAAACTAAACATGAGAAGTTGGCACATTATCATCACCATCATCTTTTAATGTTCTCCATGCTGGCATGGGTTGGATAGTTTGACAGAAGTTGGCCAGCTGAAGGACTGCCCAAGCTCCAATTGTCTATTTTCATATGGTTTTTATGGCTTGATACCCTTCCTAATGCTAACTACTTTACAGAGTGTACTGGATGCTTTTACATGACATCAGGAAAGCACTTTTACATGGTACCAGTATGGGTGTTTTTATGTAGCACCAGCAGCCACAAGCCCACAAGACAATGAGAATCAGAGGTATGAAGTGTTCTAAATTGCAAGGCAGTGTGTTAGAGATACTCAAGATGTCGTTACAGAAAAGTCTGTATTGGATCATAGTAACACCCTTGCTCTCAGTGACATTGAAATTTCAAGACATGGAAATGCTGTTGTGAGCATTTGTTAAAAGAAGAGAATGCATGAAAGAGAAAGGTCGTACTCCAGATAGAGCCAACAGAAGCGCTACCCGTTCCAGTGGACAGCTGTATGATAGAAAGTGCAATTAACGATATGAAGGCTGTGAAATCAGCTGGATCATCAGGGATATTAATTGTGATGTTTAAAAATATGACAAATTAGGTCACATGCCTGTCACATACTCAGTCAATTAGGCAGTAGACAAAAATGTCACAGTAGGTCACATGCTAATCATGTGTTCAATCAATTAGTCAACAGTTATGGAAAGCATTATAGTACAACCGATTAGGAAGAGAATTAGTATAGTTCTATTTTAATACTGCCAGGAAGAGATATGATATAAGATAAGGATGTTGAACAAAACACCCACGTTTCGAGAGTATGCTCAGTGTCTCTGTAGCAGACTTCCCAAGTTTAACACAAAATTTCACAGTGGTTATTTGTTTCTGTCCATGGCAAAATTGCAGATTACAGCATACATGTGATCACAAAAACATAAATTTCACAACTTGAGAAGTAAACATGGAAATATCCCTCAGCACACTGCCTCATGAAGGTCACTGCTTGTTTTCACTGCGCATGCAACCATGTGCTGCCATCTGTTGGTGTGCTACAGAACTAGCCCGGGAACTCTTTGATACCACCCATACTTTCCTTTAACAGAGCTGGCAATTGCTTATAAAAATGTAGAAGTTACTATGATCTTTCTCTGATCTCTCCTCCCCTTTTTGTTCCTACATTTCTATATGTTTTCATTCTTCTAATCTGTTGATTTGAATTGATAATCTTTTTGTTTCAATCACTCTATCTACTCTGTTTCAGCAAAAAAACCTAAGGAGCCTGAAATTCTTTTGTCTGAAAATAAACTAACTGTACTGTGGCCAGAGTTCACTTGTGAGAGCCTAAATGGGATTCCAGTTGCTTATGAGATACTCTATAATAAGGGTCCAAAATGTGATGACGGTAGGGAATCATATTTTGCTTTTTGTTTTTCAATGTTTTGTTATTATTATAATTACTAGCTGATCCCATGCCATCAAGAATTATGGCTAATTATACTATTAGGGAAAGAGAGAAGAGTTCAGTCAATCCAATTACTCTTGGTCCTTGACTCAGAATTATTCTATTAACCTTCAGAAGGATGAAAGACAAATTCAATTCTTACTACAGTGGCAAGAATTGAACATAATGTCTATTCTTTATAATTCTATCAAGAAAAATAAATGTATTATTCCCCTTCCACTTGCCAAACTCTCCCTGACTTCTAATTAAACACAGTTGCTCTTTTTATTTTTTAGGTAGTAAAATACAGTTTAAACCAATGGGAATAAAACCACCAGAAAGTTCATTTGCCATCCAGAAATTAGATTTCGAGACCAAATATACAGTCTGTATTCGTGTGGTAACTGAAAACTATGCTAGCTTAATGAGTGATCCAGTTACTAGAACAACTTTATGTAAATATTCTTTTACTCCTCTATACTGTTCTTTCTTATGAACAATTGTTTTTGTTATTAATACCTTATTGTTATTGTTTATTCATTTACATTACTGATGATGAAGTTGTTGTTTTTGTACTTGTTGCTGTTTTTTACCATGTTCAACCCATTTGTTACTGTATGTAGTTTGAGATGCTCTGTGTTTCTTTCAATTACTTTAAATATAACAAAGAATTAAGTAAAATAACATAGTTATCATTAAGCTAGTGTTAGGAACATAAATTGCGACTAAGGTTTGGTGGAAGATTTTAATTCAAAACTTATGAAAAGAGATTGTGAAACCTCTTTTCATCTGTGTAGAATGCAATTCTATTTTTGGATAGATTTATTCAGTAAAGGCTTTGAACTGAGCACTAGCACTACAAGCTAAGGAAACACTCATTTGTTATGTAGTGCTCCCACTGCATAAATTCCTTTGCTGTTTCCCATTTAGTATTGACTTTCATGTTTTTATCTTTTAATAGACAAGTGAATTCACTCAGGCTTGTACTATACATTTTACCTCTATTCTTGAAAGGAAAATGATTATGCAATTTCTGAGTATGATCCAATGTAATAATTCGAAATTCCATCCATTGTAGCAGTATGCCTGTAAACTATGTTTTGTCTATTTTTGTCTATTGTTCTTATAGCTACAGAAACGTAGTATTGTTGTTGCTTTTGTATTTAAGCCCTTAGTAATCGGGTGTGTCAACCTTTTTTCACAAAAGAATGTAGGTAGGTGATAAGTTTGGCCTGATCATTTCTTGACTTGTTGTTGTTGTTGTTGTTTTCCTTTGTAAGGTTCAGGGTTATTAGTAAAGCATGTCATGGTTCTTTTGGTATAGAAAGTTGTTTATCTTGTTCATTGGTAGTCACAAAAGTATTTGAGTAAAGGTTGTGTCTCTATATGTTTCTCTCTAAGTGTTCATTGTTCTATAAGCAATTTGATTTATATTTAGGGATTTGTTTTGTGGAGTTAGAGTTTGTTTGGTGTTTGTTTATAAAACTCTTCAAATTCTGTTCTAGATATATGCAAAAGTGGGGCTTATATAGAAGGTGTGTGTATATTCATGTGTATAAATGAGAACAAAAAATATAATTTAATAATAAAAAAAAACAAAAAAAAAACAGATAAAGAAAAGGGTTCTTTAAAGTTTGCTTGCACACAAGTATACATTTTATGTGTGTGTATGTAGGTTTATGTAGTTATATTAGAAAATCTTTTGTGGTGATTTTTGTTGGAGATAGGGAGACTTTTAGATAATTTCTAGAGTACTTGTTTATATTTTATATTATGGAGATGGTTTATAGTATAGGCAGATGGAGGGGAATTGGTGAGATGTAAACAAGTTTAGCCATTAGAAAAGATTATTGGTTTGAAGTGTTTGTGTTTTTAAGATTCTCTGTTCAAGATTCGGTCCATGAATGTTAGAATACAGTAGGATTCACTTGTACAAAGTTGGTAGGGTTTGTTATTATGTTAACACAGTTATGTGTGTGAGAGTATTTTCCACTTGATGCTAAACAGAGTACTTTTTGATTCCAATTGCCATATATGTTTAGATAATGATGTATCATTTTTGCTGTTTGGGTTGCAAAATGAGTGTGTATTGTTTGTACCATGTCTTGAACTGGTTTGCTGTAGATTCTATGTATGTAGATATTGTAGTTGGTGTCATGTTTGAGGTTATCTTTGCACTATATACAATATTTTTTAAGAGATACTTTCCTTCTAGAGGGAAGGATGGTGTTCTACAATTACAATTGTTACTTTAACAGATTGCAGTCTGGTGCAGCCTTCCAGCTTGCCAGCCCTGGTCAAACCGTCCAACCCATGCCAGCATGGACAACAGACGCTAAATGATAGATGATATCATGATAACATATTCTACTGTTAATCTAACATTAGATTTGATACAATATTGGGTTCTAACTGTTATCTTCCATTTGTGTAAACTCATAAATCCTTACCAACTTCAACTGTTACAAAGGTGTTTCAGAACTATTTAATAATGTTTTTAGGACAGTCCATATCCCGCTTCACTCTGCTGGCATCCTTTTAAATTCATGTCATGTGTCATGTTCATCCATCTGTTCTTCCACCTGGGCCCACAAACCAAACTCCAGTAGCAATCCATCCATCAGCCTTATAAATTCTTCAAAACCAGACATAGGCATTATTAAAAGTAATTATGAACTTTATTTAGTTTTAATTTTTCTATTTTCTTTTGCAGCTGCTGAAAATAAGAATACACTTGCTATAGTCGGTGGATTGTTTGGAACCTTGGGTGGCATATGTTTTATCGCATTGGTTATATACTTTATAATGAAGTAAGTTTTAGATACTTGCAATTACTTAAAAATTAACTCATTTCTAAACTTTGTCTTTACACATGTGTGTGCGCACGTGCGTGTGAGCATATATGTGTGTGTGAGTGTTTGTGTGTATGTGTGTATATATATTTATATATATGAGAGGTATTGGTATCTAGAAGACCCAAAGAGTGGCAAATAACACTAAGTGCTATGGACAGACCATAGTTAAATTCTTGGTTTGATAGTGATATGAGTGAGGAGTCTAATGTGGGTCTTGTATTAGCATGCATGTATATGTTAGAGAAAATGAGATAACAAAGCCAAGGCTGTGAGGGGTTTTCAGGACATTTATAAGGAAAAAGATATAGATATAGTCTTACAGCTGTTTCTGGGATATTATGGATATCCTTCATCAGAGATGATGTGAGATGCTTAAATAGAGGTAAATGTTTGAGTTTGAAATAAGGAATTATTATGGAAAAGGAGGAGATAGAGAATATAGAGGGGAAATAAGAGAATGAAAGTAGAAATAAAATATAAAATATATAAGGATATTGTAGTTGCAGTTCCATTATTCAACGAAAGTGGTGTATAGAAGTGGTAAAAATGTTTCCTGTACATGATATGTAAGTTCTAATAGTAGTTCATGTTTAGTCATTTTAAAGTATGGAGCCATGGATTGTGTGTTGTTCATTCGTCCACTGAGGAAATATTTGATAACCACACACCATATTACAACCAAGCACTCACTACCAGCGGCTTCTCCCAACAAATAGAATACATCCCTAATACTAGGCTCAAGCAACATATGTCTCAAATCATATTGCAACAACACACCAACAATCAGAATCACAATAGACCACACATACACCATGCTAGAACCCCGGGATAACCCACATTAAGACAACCAAAACCTCACACGTACACATATAACACTAGGTCAAAAGCTAAAACAGCTAACAACAATGGGCCATGCTACCCACCTCCATTTCCAAAAATATAGATAGCACTACCCCTAAGTACCCCCCAAAAAGTAGTGGATGCTCTATTCTATGGTATACACTCCCTTTCTCACTCAACGTTAAGAACTTAGCCAAATCCTTTTTTAATATACAGGACTCAGATATATGTATACATATATATATGTATATTTATATATGGTCTCTCTGTGTCTTGAGGATCAAGGAGCATTTGCACGTTCCATGTTCCACAGGTTAATTAATTTAATTTCTGTTGTTCATCTGCTTGAATAGGTATCCTGCTGGATGTGGCTTACCAGCCAGGATCCTGTGGTGACATCCAACATTTAACTCACCTTTTCTAGGGCCTTCCCCATTCAGGGTGAGCAGCAGTGTTCCAAATAGGCCCACCCAATCGCAGATGTAGGACTGAGTCCCTGGGTTATCACTAGATCCCAAGAAGGTGACCATCTTGCATCTGCCACCATTGTGCAGGTCTCAACTGAGAGCTTCTAACTTCACCAAAGCCTGCACCCACCATCCTTACCCTATTGCCATTGGGCTTTTTTTGTAGAAAAAAAAAGAAAAGGAAGAGTTGGATCAAAAAGAAACCAGCCAATGGTGTGAATTTGTTTAGGGTGGAGATTTTCTTGCCAAGGGGGCCCCCACACATTATGGCTCAAAATCCTTGACAGAACACTACCTAGAGTGGCATGCAAGGTGTGGAAGATGGGTTGCAATGGAATGCTGATAACTCCAATGTCATTAGAGTTGTGCTTTTCTAGCCAGTCTGTCTGACATCGCCCTCTTCTACTAGGATCAATCATTGAGTTCGGAGACTAGCTCCCTCCACTTGAACCACCATTGGGGGTCTTAGTTTGGTGTGGTGAGGGACAAGGACAATGCTCCTATGCCCTTGTTTGAACAGATCCTGTTTTTAGTTCTAATCAGTGCCCTCACATCCTCCTCCAAGATCCAGCAAGCGCTGAACCAAGAGGGGAGCCAGTTTAGTCACCAACGACCCGGCCATGACGAGAGGAGTGGGAGTATATGGTTACCCATTGTCTCCAAGAAGAGAGCTCAGCATCAAATGTGTGTGTGTGCATCTATATATATATATATATATATATATATATATATATATATATATATATATATATATATTCACTCACACGCACACACATAAACATGCATACATACATATACATGTTCTTCTTGTGCTATACTTGATACTGGGTGGGGGGGTATGACCTATCTGACCTTACTGACCTTACTGACCTTACTGTGTGAATATATCTGTTACAAATTAAAATATGTTATCAGCTATATATGATATGCTTCTATTTATGATCTTTCTTTAACTATTATCATTTCATTATTCTTTAAAATTCAGGTACAAAAAGGAAAAAGAGGCCATTAATATTGATTTACCTGAAGCGGTAAGTAGTAGAAATAATAGCAGTAATAATGGTGATGGTGGCGGCAGTGGCGGCAATGGTGGTGGTCGTCGTCATAGTAGTGATGGTGTTTGCAATGGTGGTTGCAGTAGGGATAGTGGTAGTAATAGTGGTGGTGGTGGTGGTGGTGGTGGTTGTAGTAGTAGTAGTTGTCGTTGTCCAGCATAACTCTGATTGGCCATCTTGTCTTCAACATAATTGTTGTCCATGATCAGCATAAATGCCTTGCTCTAATTACCCATGGGTTTTTTCTCTGCTAAAGCCACCACCCACACACAGACATGAAAAAAATCAGACGGAAATATAATAGAAATTATTTATTTTTGTAAATATATTTTAGTAATTAGAAATATATGAATCTAAAGTTTGTTTATTCTTCACTACTGCTTAGCACTGACACCACGTTAAGAGTATGTGTTTCTGTGGAGTGCTCATCACATTAATTTCACAAGCAGGCTGTTCTGTTGCTCAGGTCAACTGGAACACTTGTCATTATAACTGATGGAGTGCCAATATATGATCAGCAACAATGAGGTTTATATATGTGTGTGTATGTAAAGATATATATATCCCAAAAATGGAACAAGAATGCGACAGACAGCAATAAAACATCTGGACAGATAGACGATATGAAGACGAACAGGAAAAACAACAAAAAGACGAGGAAGACCAATTGAGTGCCACAAAGATCAAGCAGCGCTTGAGGGAAGCTTATATGGAGGGAACGTATGCTGCATTCTCTAAGCTGGGAATAGTCAGCTGGACAGGGGAAGAGATTAATGAGTATGCCACGGAGGTTCGGAGACTAACCATGCTATCCAGTTTTACTAGAGAGGGTCTAGAGAAGGCAGTGTGACATATTGGTGTGACTGCAACAGCTAGCAGGCACTGAGAAAATGTTGATGAGTTCACTCACTGCTCAAGCCTGCATGTTGACACAAAACAGCAGGTGAAAGGCAATGACAATGGCAACTGTGAAAGTCTATGACAATGCAAAAGCTGGTAACGAACAAAGAGAAAACTCTCGTGAAGTGACATCGACTGTTCGTGGACCGGTGCTTCAAGTGCCAGAGACTGCACATGGCAAGGGACTGCATGAAGACAAAGCCTGGACCAGTTTGCTACTGGTGCAGGCAGACTTGGCATATTGCTTGAAATTGCAGCCAGGGAAAAGGCCATAGAGAAATTGCTGTCTCTCAAACTTCCCCTGTAAGCAAGTAGAGGTGCCTGTGCAGTCACTGCCCATTGTTGAAGTCTTGGTTGGAGGAAAGGCATTCAAAGCCCTCATGGATACAAGCTATGCATCTCTCATGACCCTGAGGGTGACAGAAAAATGAAAGGGAATGAGTAGTGTCCGGGCAGTCGACTGCAGCAAAATTGGATGTAAGGGTAGCAGAGACATGGAGATAGTAGTGCAGGGCACAACACTGAGGCTGCAGGCAATTGTGATTGACCATGTGGTAGACCATGTGGTAGACCATGTGATTGACCATGTGGTAGACGGAATTGATGTGGTGATGGCCATGGATGGGATCAATTGCCTTGGAGCTGTCAGAATTGATGGAGACATGGTTTTCTTTGGTGGTGCAGGGATGTCATGTGACATGAGTCTGCAACATGAGAGAGCATATTACATGAAAGAATTGCAAGATGGATTCTTCAAGCAAAGCCAACTAACAGAAGATCTAGGATAGACCAAGCTATAATTTTTTATAGAGTATCTGTAGAAATAACCTTAACAAGCAATGTAAAGCACTTTACTAACACAGTAGAACATGGCATTGACTTATAAAACACTTAATATACTTTATAGTATATTAAGGTTGCATAATGAAATACCACATACCTACAGATCATTAGTACTGAAATACAAAATACAATTAGAAAAGTGGACAGTGACTTTCCAAACATCCTGTACAATATTGGCAATCAAAATAATTATTAACTTTAAAGTTATACCTGAAGAATGTTTCCTCTTACTAAAGAAATACCTTTAGTCAGTTTTATGTGTCATAGATGTTTTATATTTTGTGTTGTTTGTGTTTCATATATTTTACCTTTGTTATTAATTCTGTTTTTGTTGTTAAATTTCAGAATGCCGAAGATCACAGTGCTTCTAATTCAACTTTTCAAGTAAGTAATTTAAAATTTTCTTTTGTTGATAATAAACATTTGTTTTTGTGGGGTTTTTTTTGTACATTAGCATAAGACCAGCAGTTTGTAAGAGAAGAGTCCACTTAATTAAATAAATCTAATTTTATAAATGGGTTCTCTGCTGAGGTAAGGTGTTGTAAAGACTAAAGCATTGGTCCTCTCAAGAAACTCGTATCTGTGCACTCTGCCTGTTAGTAGAACATCACTGAGGCAAGCAGAGAAGTTTTAAGTATCGCAGAGCTGGGCTGTATTCACATGTAATGAGAAGCAGAAGGATGAATTGGATACTAGAATTGCAAACACTGGCACAGTAATGAGCCAGGTCCAGCATTCAATCCTCAGAAGAGGAAAGGTTGGCTAAAAAAACCAAACTCATTAATCTTTAATTCAGTTTTCATGCCTATCCATAAGTGTAGCCAGTTAGGGCTGACCTGCAACTTAATAAGTACAGGGTGTTTAGAAAGTCACTGTGTCATGAATGTTGGGTGATGACTGGAAAAGAACAATCATGAATACAAGTGGCCAAAGTGGGGTTCCTCTAAAGGATCACTAGAGTAATGTTACTTGACAGGGTTCATAGCTCAGGTATCAGGAAATATCTCCAGGTTGATCTGCTACATCTCCACATTGGGAAGCCACAGTTCCGGTACTAAGGACATGGGAAAGAATTGCAAGATGGATTCTTCAAGCAAAGCCAACCACTAGAAGATCTAGGATAGACCAAGAAAGGGATATTTAAATAATTTACCTGCACATGTGCCAGTGGCATGTGAAAAACAATATTCAAGCATGGTCATTGCCAGTGCCGCCAGACTGGCTCCCGTGCAGGTAGCACGTAAAAACACCTTTTGAGCTTGGTCATTGCTAGAACCACCTGACTGGCCCTCGTGCCGGTGGCACATAAAAAGCATCCACTACACTCACGGAGTGGTTGGTGTTTGGAAGGGCATCCAGCTGTAGAAACTTTGCCAAATCAGATTGAGCCTGGTGTAGCCTCTGGTTCCATGAAAGTTGTGACATATAGGCTGTGTTGTTTTTGTCAGTTTTCCTGTTAACAAATCATTTGCTGACATTATGCCTTCAAATCACACACAGTAAGAGATCCCTTACTGAGAAAACAGTCAAGGATTAGCAACTAGAAGAGCATCTGGCTTTAAAACTACATGTTAATAACATATTCATCTAACCCATGCAAGCATGGAAAAATGGATTTAAAACAAGCAAAAATAAATAGGTGTTATTATTGTATTTTTTAAGAGTATTTGTTGTTTTTCACAATTACAATATTAATGAGGTTATTACATTTTTTTCTTTTCCAGCTTGAATACACTACGATAGAAAGTAAAGACACAAAGGAACATCAAAACAAAGTAAATGGAATATCAAATTCAAACTCCTACATGAGAGCTGAACTTAATTCAAACAGTACTGATGTGATGGAAAATGACTGTGACACTTCAGCTAATACAACTACTTCTCTTGTATCATCTGAATCAATTCCACTTTCTTCTGCTAATGGCAGAAAACATAGAAACCCAGAACATGATGAAGTTCAAGACAAAAGTGTAAACAAGGTTAATTTTGAAAATCCTGAGAATTTTTATGAAATCCCAGAAAATTCTGATATGAAAAACCCAGAAAATTTATCAAATTTATCTACTAAAAATGTTGAAGTTAAATATATGTTTCCAATGGAACAGGAAGTAGTGAACAACTTAACAAAGGATCATACTGGTGTCATTTCTCAAGACATAGAATTAAACAATATGCTTGGATGTCCTGGATATGTAATAGTTGGGGATCATTGTCCGTCACCTCAAACATCAACAAACAATTCTAATGAAATGCTTCTACCAGGCAGAGATAGTGATTCTCTTGGATATTCTACAAGCAATGATATTCCAACTACAAACACATCAGATCCAAGTTTTTCTATGTCACTACAAACACCAAATGAAAGTTTTGAAGAAGAAAGTTACGATAATACTGGGTATGTAACCGCTGAATATACAAAAGCTGTTGAAGATTCAGAAAATACGGTTATTCCTGAGTGTGTATCAAATGATAATTTGTTTCCTGTACAGCAAACACCAGCTGATATTCCTCAAGAACAAGATATACCAACCAAAAGACTGAATTCCATTGAAGATTCTAAAACTAACTGTAGCTATGGTTATGTGTTGGCGGAGAATTCGTCCCCATCACATCAAATACTAAGCACCTGACAATTTAATGAGCAATGGTAGCGTTTGTGCAAATTCCAAAACTTTTATTATTCTTGTCTGAACATTTTGACATCCATTATTTACATTATTAACACTTGACGGATATTTGTCCTCATCTTGTTTGTTGTTAACACAACGTTTAACACAACGATATACCCTCCGACCATCATCAGGTGTCTTGGAGAAATTTCAAACTTGGGTTCTCATTTCTAAGGTATTTTTTGACGTTATTATTATTATTATTATTATTATTATTATTATTATTATTATAATTCAGGTCACTGCTTGAGCATATGGCATCATGGTTAAGAGTGCGAGCTACTGACCCCAAGATTCTGACTTTGATTCCAGGCAGTGATCTGAATAATAATAATGATAATAATAATAATAATAATAATAATAATAATAATAATAATAACATCGAAAAATATCTTAGGAATGAGAACCCAAGTTCGAAATTTCCCCAAGACTCCCGATGAAGGCTGGAGGGTATCTCAGTCAAAACATGTTAACAACAAACAAGATGAGGGCAAATATCCAACAAATGTAAATAATGTAAATTATGTACATAATTCCTCATCTCTTAAATATAGAACTGGATTTTCACATCCAGTTTTCCATGCTTGCATAGGCTGGAGGGAATTTGTTGATGGAGATGTTCTATGGCTGGATGCCCTTCCTATCACCAACCCTCAAAAGAAACTATATAGGAATGTAATTATATTCCTTCTATGCTTTCAATGTGCAGAAAAAAAGAGTGGAGGAGTTTCTTGACAGATTGTTTCACAATTTGTTGATCACTCTTCAGACACAAAATATCCAATATCTTTCCCCAGTTGAGGATAGCATAGGATATTAGGCTGCTGTATATTGCTGTTGGCAATTACACAATTACTATGTATGTGGAGGTCAGGGTTAATTTGCATATATATATTGTAGGTAGCACATCATTAATTTTCAAAAGTGCTTTTTTTTTTTGACTTGTTTCAGTCATTGTACTGCAGCCATGCTGAGTACAGCCCTTGAAGAGTTTTAATCAAATTGATCACCCCCAGTACTTATTTTCTTAAATTTGTTCATCTTCTTTACCAAACTGCTAGGTTATGGTGATGTGAACAAACCAACAGTAGTTATCAAGCAGTGGTGGAGACAGACATGCACACACACACACACACAAACACACACACACACACACACACACACACACACACACACACACACACATATGTGTGTCTGTGTGTGACAGGCATCCATACTGTTTGTGTCTTCCAAATTCACTCACAAGGCATTGGTTCACCCAAGGCGCTACAACCCTAACCATCCTGTCTTTTAAAGGGCTACATTATTTTTATATCTTTTTTTTTCTTTCGGTTTGTAGTGTGTGATTAGAGGGAAATTAGGCTACTATTTCTAACAACATAAGTAACTCTGTGGAGGCTCCTTCCTTTTCTTCTACATAGTATGTTGTTTTTGTTTTGCTCTACTCAGTCCTGAATGAGTTGATCTTTACTCAGTCATCAGCCACAACCATACTCACTTTTCAGGGTGGCCTACAGCTGACCACAACCACCCTAAAAATGGCATATAAAGAATTTACATTATCTAGTGTGTCTTCCCTTTGTATGATGATTGGTTGTGAGTTGAGGAAGACTTGGCTGTTATTTCTAGCAAAGTGGGCAGCTATGTAGAGGCTCCCTCGTTTGTTCATATCTTAGGTAGAATATTGTGAAGCAGGATTTCACTTTGCGCTGAAAACAATGGGTCATCAGGTTAACAGCACTGCAATGCCATTTCAGAGCTGTGTGCTTTTGAGACTTTGATCCATAAGGTAGGATTTGACCTGTTTTGAACTCTTGACAGCCACTTGAGTGATGCTCCAGTGACACTTCCATTCATATTCTTCAGCATTTTTATTACAGTTTTACAATAGCTGAGTGATAACCAAACTGCCTTACAGCATTTAATTGGATTTCTTTATGTTCTGAGCTTAAATCCCACTTCAGTTAACTTTGGCCTTCACGTTTCCAACATCAATGAAATTAGTAGCAGTTAGGCACTGTACCAAGAGGGGTCCAATTTAAATTACTGCACGAGGGGTCCAATTTAAATTACTGCACACTTTTCCCCAAAATTTGTGGCTTCAAGTCTATGTTACAAATTGATATTATTATAACACTTAAAGTTACTTCACATTTGACCTTGCTTCTTTGTCTAAATTGTTAAAGCTGTTTGTATAAGATGCTGTGTGATAACTACAACATGGATGATATTGTTTGCTGTCCGCTCTAATATTATGTCAGTGATTTGCATGCGACAAGAGCAATTGTTGGCAGACTTAAGTAGTGTAAGGTAGTTGAAATTCTTCTTCGATTGCCCCCCCCCCATTACACACAATTCAGGCCTAAAGATACAATGTCTGTTGCATTTTTGTATATACGTGTATGTGGTTTGCATAAAAACCGAAATGGCCAAAAGGATCAGATATAAACAGCTGTGAGTTCCTTAATTCTTCAGAGATTCTTTTGTCTCTGGGACAAGACAATTTATTCTCTCTACATGCCTTCACTTCACCCATCTGAGAGAATTATATTTGAAATCTGGGAATATTCTCTCTGTTAGTCTAGTATCTTTTCCAGTGATATGTTTTGTCATAAAACAATCAGTTTTTAAGTAACCATTTTTAAATTACTATATATATATTCGTGCATAATACATACTCTTTTTATCAGGTTTTTCTTAGGCATAAATATGAGAAGTGTACTTTATATCCAAGAACTAAATATCATCCGTGAAGGCACATGGCTCAGTGGTTAGAGCGTCGAGCTTATGATGGTGAGGTTGTGAATTCGGACTGGGCTGCGTGTTGTGTTCTTGAGCAAGACACTTTATTTCACGTTGCTCCAGTTCACTCAGCTGTAGAAATGAGTTGCGACGTCACAGGTATCAAGCTGTATCGGCCTTTGCCTTTCCCTTGAATAACATCAGTGGCATGGAGTGGGGAGGCTGGTATGCATCGGTGACTACTGGTCTTCCATAAACAACCTTGCCTGAACTTGTGCCTGGGAGGGTAACTTTCTAGGTGCAATCCCAGGGTCAGTCATGACCGAAGGGGGTCTCAGAAGCATATCTCAGCAAATATCATCGATTTTTTCTTCTGTCAAGTGCATTGCTGTATTCAACATAGCATGACGGGAATTAAATGGATTACACATATTGTTCAAGCTAATTGATGCATAACAAAATGTCAAGCTCACTATAATAATGTTATATTTTCCACTATAGACCTTAATAGTTGTAAAGACACTATATGAGTGGATAGGCTAAAAAAGAGCTTCATAGAGAAAACTGTCCTTGTTCCCACTGCAGACAAAACACACACACAGCGTTACAAACATAGCCTGCACACCCAACTTCACATTCCATGACTACCATTGGGATTGATCAGGTACCGGACAAGGATTCTGGATTATTTTTCCGTTTTTTTTTTTTTACTTAATTTTTGAGAGCGGTCAGGTTCATTTTTAGTATTCTCATTTGTGAGAGCAGTCAAGTTTATTTCAGATATTTTCATTTTAAAAATCATCTCTGGCTAATCCTTGAGATGACGTTGGGTGGAGGTCTGCGCTCTCTGAGTGCTCGTTATCATCATAATCATCATCATCATCATCATCATTATTATTAGTTTCTCTTCTCTTTTCAATTTTGTTTTTATTTCTTGCCGAGTGTCTTCCTGACTCCTAGGACAAAGAAACTCACTGTATATATTGACAGGCCATTTAACTAAACTCATCAGTGTTCATTTTCAAAAGGAAATGAAGTTATATGTAAAAACAAAAATTTAACACGAGTGCTAATCGTTCTTGCATCAACAATGCTCTTCTCAATACATGTGATGTACCAGTTAAAACAATCTTTTGCACTCCTTGCAGGGATGGTAAACCAAGGATCATTCTCAAATAATTTCAGTTCCTTTTTTAATCATTCTAAGTGTTCCTACAATCACCTGTATTCTAACCACCCTGAGATGTACATTTTTCCAATTTCAGTTAGCAAATCTTTATATTTTCTAAGCTTATCAAATTCTTTCGCCGAGATATTATGACCACAAGGAATACTCATCATCATCATCATCATCATCGTTTAACGTCCGCTTTCCATGCTAGCATGGGTTGGACGATTTGACTGAGGACCGGTGAAACCAGATGGCTGCACCAGGCTCCAATCTGATTTGTCAGAGTTTCTACAGCTGGATGCCCTTCCTAACGCCAACCACTCCGAGAGTGTAGTGGGTGCTTTTATGTTCCACCGGCACGAAGGCCAGTCAGGTGGTACTGGCAATGGCCACGCTCAAAATGGTGTATTTTATGTGCCACCTGCACAAGAGCCAGTCCAGGGGCACTGGCAACGATCTCGCTCGAAAGTCCTTACACATGCCACAGGCACAAGTGCCAGAAAGGCGACGCTGGGCACAATAACCAAACTTGATCTGGTTTATTACCTTTGATAGTTTGGTTTGTATGTACTAGAATGTCCTAAAAAATCATTACATTTTCTTCCTCAGTTACTGCCCCAGGGTGACGATTATACCATTTATCAACAGTTTTGATTTTATAATGCTAACATATTAACCAAGATATTAACCAACTCTGTCATGTCTTGATTTATACTCTACTGGTGCTAAGACTTTACATTTAGAGATTAGGTGGTGTACTGTTTCAATCACATCATTGCAGGATCACCATTTTCAGATTGACTCCATTTTTCATTACATTGGCTTGGTAATTCAGGGTCAATAACCTTTGATCTTGGGCAACTAAGATAAAGCCTTTGCTCTCTCCTTTTAGCTCTAGTCTACATCAACTGTGGGCCACATATTTGCCCTGCAGAGGTTTCTGCTCCCATCTATCAGCCAAATGCTTGTGTGCTTTTTTTCTGTGCCATTAATTTCGTCTTCTCTGCAATAACATTGCCACACTTCATTCAGGTTGTTCAGCCTGTGTATTATGCATGAAATGGACTTTAACGTTTTGCTCCCCTTTATGACAGAATGAAATTTGTTACACCTCTCATGATTTTCAACAAGTTTAACATCCAATTGTGGTGCCGTTCTGAGTTCGAATTCCATCAAGGTCAACTTGTCTTCCATCCTTTCAAGATGGAGAAAATAAAATACCAGTCAAGTGCTGAGATTAAGGTAATCAACTTACCCTCTACCCTCAAAATTACTGGTCCTACTCTAAATATGCCCCTATAAATCGGATAGCAGGAAAGAAGGCTCATACCTTAGATCTGTGGAGTTCCTTGATTGACCCTAGTTGGAGTTTCTCTTGTATCAGGAGAACTCCATCATTCATGTTGTCACATACTTTATACAGAGTGTATACTTTTATTGCATTTTACTGTCTTTTCCATTTCTTTTTCCCCATCCTTTATGTAAATTCTACACAAACTGTTGTCTATCCTTGTGATGCCCCCTCATATGTGCCCCTGTGGCTAATAAAAGAAATTATTACTAGCACACCGGAGAAAACGCTTACAGCATTTCGTCCATCTTTATGTTCTGAGTTTAAATTCTGCTAAGGTCGGCTTTACCTTTCAACCTTTTGAAGTTGATAAAATAAGTTCCAGTTGAGCCCTGGGGTTGATGTAATCAATTATCACCTTCCCCCAAAATTTCAGGTCACATGCCTATAGTAGAAAGGATTATTAAATTATAGTTTAATTTTCCTTTTCTTTGCTGACGGTGGATGAAGACTTGGAATTGTTAAGGCAGTCAAAAATGGCCAGTCAGATAACAAGATATAAAATTGGTTAGGATGAGATTTATAGATAATGGGATCTATGGTCATTGTCATTATTTTTTTCAGTTATGAACTGAAGCAAGTCAGCCTTATACATGTTTGATCTCCTCTATTTACATCTCAGAACCGATTTATATATATATGGAAGTGGATTTAAGGTGAAAAGAAGTGCTGATCTCTTGTAGCAAGAGTGCTGCTACCAGATGTGTTTGCTAAAGATAAAATTTGTGTTGTTGTTTAGTTTTATGTCAGCCCCAAATAAGCAGATCTGTAATCAAAAGTATTCCAATTATAATGCCATCATTTTACATCTCTAGAACTACATTATGCAATATATCATTCCATTTTTTTAAAAGACATTTCGCTGTGATTTGAAAATGATTTGGGTGCTATTTCCAGCAGGTTGGTTAACCACCTACAGACTTCTTTATTGGATGAAAGGAAGTTTGTTAAAAGTTGATAAAGATATTCTTGAGAACCACTTTTTTTTCTTTGTCATTAGTTAAGTCTGGCGGAAAGGGCAGAGTTAGGGTTAGGGTTAGGGTTAGGGTTAGGGTTAGGGTTAGGGTTAGGGTAAGATTGACGACATCAATATTCTACTTTGAGGTGGCAAGCTGTCAGAATCGGTTGTGCATTGAACAAAACGCTTAGCGACATTTCTCTTGGCTCTTCATATTCTGAGTTCAAATGCCACCATGGTCAACTTTGTCGTTCATCCTTTTCAGGGTTAATAAAATAAGTTCCAGTTGAGCACTGGAGGGGGGGGGGGGGGGGGTCAATGTAACTGACGTACCCCCTCCCCTAAAATGTCTGACCATTATTTTTCAACTTGAACTGTTGCAAGTCAACAACTGCAGGAAAGACCTGTCATGGGTAAAAATTCAAGGAGACTAATTTGAATGAAATGAATAAGCAGTAGCTTTTCTCTGGGTACTGTCTAGAATGTGATGGGGTGGGGTGTATGTAACAGCAGCATGTTCTACATGTGTGATCACTTCTCTACCGTGGGTCCCGTCAGAGCTTTCAAACATTATTTTGCATTTTAATGATCTTGTAGTGATGTCAGGTAGCAAGAACTTCCACTCTAACTAAATCTGTTCAACAAAGATTCTGGTTTTATCTTCGCCTTTACTTAGATGTCTTTCATATTGTATTCTCCCTAGTAAATATATATATTTTAAAAACTTAATTTACACATTATGCCTTTGAACCTTCAAACAGCTATTTTCCAATCCTGAATGTCAACTTTGCTTTAAATGCCAATGCCGCAGTATTTTTCTCTTTATATTGAGTTGTTTCCCTTGGATTAAGCTTAGACGAACGTTGTGTCGTAAGACCATTGTAAATTTCAACAGACACTTCTTGTCATCCTCGACATCTTAAGTGTCTTGAACCAATAATTGACCAGGTGGAAAAGTATAACTGTCGATGCAACCAACAAATCTGAAGCTCTGGGTTTCTGTAAGTCTATCAGACATAAATATTGCATTTTTTACTTGTATTATATATAGCAGTGGTTCCCAAACTATGAGTCGCGACCCACTGATGGGTCGCGAACGAAATCTTAGTGGGTCGCAAAAAGTTATAAAATTACGCATTAGCTTTGATTAACTGCTGTCTATCGAGATATTTCAAGGCTCATGCTTTCAATACCTGACTGGTTGTTTTATCAAGCAGTAGGCTTTTTCCACGAACTTAACAAATCAGAGGTGGTCATTTTAATTAGGCGCAGTACAACACTGATGGAGCCGATAATAGTTACTACTTCGAGGTTTTGTATTAGAGTTAATACCTACCCATAGGGTATGGAGACGTTGAAACAGTTATAAAACGTTTTGTTTCACATTTAATATAAATAGTAAAACATTTAAATAAATAAGACAGTATGGATTTCACTAATAAGTTTATAAATTATTCAAAAAAGTTTAGGAGTGATTACCAGGTGGCTATTAATTAGCTGATGCAATAGTTGGAATAGACAGCAGTTAGACGGTAGATGGGTCAATAGAGTCTATCTGATAAACGGTAGAGTTAAATGGGTCGCCATAAATAGTGGGTCGCGTCTCTAAAAAGTTTGGGAACCACTGATATATAGTATTAAATTTTTAAGCAAAGTAAATTTCCAGATGGTTCGCAGACTTTTTGTACCCTTTTCGCTAATCATAGCTGTGGTCTTTGTCGTGTGGAATTTTAGACCATGGATTATAGACCCTTCTTATGTATTTGCATTTTGTTTTTATAACTGAAGGATATTAAAATTTTCTCATGACGTCTACTCTGTCCTAACTTAATTGTTGATCATTATTTTCTTTTATTCTTGCTTCATTTACTCCAAGATGAAGGCCACTTACAACATGAGCTGGATTTAAAGTCACTACATTTGATGAGTTATTATGTGTGATGTTTTGCAAAAAAAAAATCGTATTTTATAAACAGTATATTACAGTACATTAATATATTGTTAAGACACCGGTGCCATCCAATACAAATTAAATTGAACCTCTATAAAACCATTGACAATGACAAGTGTTTGCTCTAAAAGTCAAATGATTTTGAAATCAAAACTCTTATATGTACTTAAAAATTTTAAATCTCATTAATGAAAAAAAAATTATATTTTTCTATTTTTGTTTTTTCAAATAACATTTAATATATATAATTTTCTTAATGATTGGTTGTAGTTCATTAATTTGTCATTTGTGTTATATTATTACTATCATTATTATTTTATTTTGTTTTTTTCTCTGTTGCTATGTTCTGAGTTAAAATTCCACCAAGGTCGACTTTGCCTTTCATCCTTTCAGGGTCGATAAATTAAGTACCAGTTACACACTGGAGTCAATGAAATTGACTAGCCCCTTCCCCTGAAATTTCAGGCCTTGTGCCTATAACAGAAAGGATTATTATTATTAATATTATAAGGCGGTGAGCTGGCAGAATTGTTAGCATGTTGGACAAAATATTTATTGGTATTTCATCCGCCTTTATGTTCCGAGTTCAAATTATGGTTTATTTTGCCTTTCATCCATTCGGGGTGAATGAATTAGTACCGGTGAAGCACTGGAGTTGATGTGACTGACTTACCCCTGACCACAAGTTTCAGGCTTTGAGCCTATAGTAGAAAAGGATGATGATTATTATTATTATTATTATTATTATTGTTGTTGTTGTTATCATATTTGGTGCAATATTTAGAATAAATTACTTTTATAATGATTGGTTGGAGTTTAAATATGCTGTGCATGAGAAGACCAAATATGCTGTGCGTGAGAAGACCCAGCAAGACAAGTGAGACCATAACCCGTGGCCTTTACCAGGGGTGTAGCCAGCCCACTTATGCGTACCTTTCCTTCTTTGGACACAAAACCCTGCTTGCGAAGACCTGTTGAGGCAAGTGAAATCGAAAATTGAATCAAATTCGTTGACTGGCACCCATGCCAACCTTCCTTCATTGGACACTAAACTCAGCTTGTGAAGACCTGTTGGGGCAAGTGAGATCGAAACTGAACCAAATTCGATGACTGGCACCCGTGCCAGTGGAGCGCTAACAGCACCATCCGAGCGGGATCACTGCCAGAGCAGTGGTCTTGTTTCCAGCTTCGCCTTACTGGGACTCGTGCCAGTGGCATGTGAACAAATCATTGGACTGACTCCTGTGCAGGTGGCATGTAAAAAACACCATTTGAGTGTGGCTGTTGCCAGTACCGCCAGACTGGCCCTCGTGCCAGTGGCAACCAACAGAACTGAACTGAGAAAAACATCGCAGATGTGCATGCAGCTATGAGAGGAAATCATCGAATCACCATCCGGGAGTTATCAGAGGATGTGCAGATAAGTTACGATTCAGTTCAGTCTATTATCACTGAAGATTTGAGTATGAGATGCGTGTGTACCAAGTTTGTGCTAAAACTGCTTTCAGCTGACAATGCAGCAGTTTTTGGCTAGGCACAGCATTCCCCAGGTCCAACAGCCACTGTATTCCCCAGATCTCATCCCTTGCAATTTTTTCCTCTTTCCAAAAATCAAATCCTGCTTGAAAAGAGGATTTCAGGACGTTGAGAAATCAAAGTAAATGCAACAACATCACTGTTGATAATCCCAGAAAACAAGTTCCAGGAATGCTTCCATCAATGGAAACAGTACTGGATTAAGCATATGGCTTCCAAAGGAGATTAAATGCCAAATTGGTACATGTTGTAGTTTGGTCTTTATAGTACCAGATACTTATTGATCAGACCTCGTATACTTACATTGTATGCATGTATGTAATGGGCTTCTTTCAGATTTCATCTATCAAATTCACTCACAAGGCTTTGATCAGCCTGGGACTACAGTAGCAGACACTTGGCCAATGTGTCATAATATAGTGGGACTGAACCCAACTTAGCTATGTGTCTTTTAAATTTAAAAAAAAATCTGTTCATTTAACAAAAAATATTTTATTCACAAAATTTAGTACAAAAATAAATAAAATTTCATCATTCAAGCATCTACATAAATAATTTCACCCTTTTTGAAACCAACCTGCTTGAGGATGCCCTTGGTTTTGTGATACAAAGTTGCCTTAATGTGATTTACATTAAAATCTTCAATTTGGAATTTTATGTTAATTTATGTTCCAAATATCAGGTTTATAATGACAGAGGGGTTTTACACAACTCTTACTTGCTTTCCTAATTAATTGGAATGAAGTCTGTGTATGCAAGGTTGGCTCAGTAACAATTTGTATAGAAGAACAATCAGTTGTCTTTGGTATATAACTAGTGCTTGTGGTATTGCTCCTCTCTCCTAGAATTTAAACTGTAGAGGTGAAGTCACCTCTAATGGGATTTGAAACTGGAATCCTGGGTGTATGAGCAAGAGAGAGATGGAGGTGGGGGCTCAGTGATAAATCCCATTCAGTATTTACTTTTATTATCAGCTGTCTTAGCTTTCTCCTAAGTTTACAATGTATTCTTACTTAAACACAGGATTACAAATTCATAGAGACGGGGAATGATAGTCCAAAGGCAGGAAGAGCCAAAAGGAAAGAAGTGAATTGGTTTGAACTACAAATCACAGAATTAAATTGAAGCTTGAAAGGAGTTTACAGTTTGCTAGTTAAGTGAGGATGATTTAGTTTGACTTTATACGAATCAACAACATTATAAAAGAGAGTTATAGATAATTGAATCAACTACTGAATGAAATAAGTACACTGAGCCAATTAAGAAGCCACTGAGTGGTTGTTCAAACTGCTAGATATAGCAGCCAGATCTCCCTCAATTTACACTTTATCATCTCAAAAAGAGAAAGAGAGGATACATTAGACTAGAGGTTCTCAACCAGGGTTCATATGACCCTTGGGGATCCATATAAGATACTGTTGTTAAAATTTATGTGCAATAAATTGGTGATATTTCTACAATATGTAAAATACAGTAATCCTTTGCCATGTCGCGGTTCACCTATCACAGTTTATTATTTAAGCTTACGTTGATTCCTCTGTGGTGTTGTTTTGCATTCATAATGAAATAAATATATACAAATTATAAAAATAATTAAAAAAATATACAGTACAGTACTGTTTTTACTTTACAGATTTTCACCTATCACGGGGGAGGGGGGGACATAACACCCACAATAGTTGAGGGATTACTGTATTTCAGCAATTTTTTAATACAATTTCTAATATTTTATTATAAAACTATAATAGGATTCTTTTTTTTAACATGAAAGGCTGTCAGGGTCCATCCAAGTGAAATAGGAATCAAAGTGGTGTACAGACAAAAGACAAAAAAAAAATGGTTGAAAACCACTGAATTAGACAAATGTGGTCTGATGCATAGTTCAATTTTAAAAAATGACCATAGATTCACTTGATCAAGGCTGACTTGGGAGTTAATCAATGCCAATAATTAATCCTTATTTTGATGATCCTAACTGTATGAAAGGTAGCTTCTACTTGGAATGAAGATAGAGAAAATATACCCGAGGAATTTATATAACTAGGCAGGGATTTTACATCTTCAGGTGATCTTAGAATAAAAGATAACAATAAATTCTATCCAAAGTCTTTCTAATTATTGATTTCAGACTGTGCTGAAAGGGATTAAAAAAATTAATATCAATGCCTGACCAGCAGCAGCATCAAATTTTTCACTTTTGTTGTTGGATATGACTTTTTTTTCTTTTCTTTTTAGTCAAAATTTCTTTTTGTTTCATTTGAAAATGGTTTAAGATAAAGGAAATTAGCTAAATCTGTTTAGAATAGAATCGTTTCATAAAGACACAGGTATGTCAGTCGGTAGGTCTGCTAGATTAGGACATTTGGGTAGAGGACATAATTTGGAGGTAGAGTCATTCCTTTGTTTGTTTCTGTCACCAGGGTGTTGTTGCATAGACAAGAATGAAAGCCTTTGGAGAAGCAGTGAATAAACAACAGTAGCAACTTTAACATAACATATTGTCACTGCTTTTTAAGCATATTTTAAGTATATATATATATATATATATATATATATATATATCATCATCATCATCATCGTTTAACGTCCGCTTTCCATGCTAGCATGGGTTGGACAATTTGACTGAGGACTGGTGCAACTGGATGGCTACACCAGGCTCCAATCTAATTTGGCAGAGTTTCTACAGCTGGATGCCCTTCCTAACGCCAACCACTCAGAGATACTTTACAGTGTTGACCCCCAACTCTTGAAGGTCTGGCAGTCACTGTGAGGGGCCAAATTCTTGCAAAATAGGGCGATTAAAAAAAAAAAAAAATGCTGACTTTTATTAGCAACTTTTAAAATAAATTGCTGAGAAGAGCAGATGCAAATTTTTGGTATTGAAATATTGTTTCAAAAAGGTGACTCAAGAAGCTTTTGTTTAAAGAGACAAAAAAAAAAACGTTTAAATATTTAAACAGCTTAGAAGTTTTCTTCATTCACATGTGCATTTTTGTGTTTAGTTTCATTTGTTTTTGTGTTTTTTGCTCTTCTGTTAATCATCAAACATGGTCAGCAAATATAAGTGGAATGATTTTTTTGTGTAAATTGCAATATTGAAGCAAGTAGTTTTTACACTCAAATACCTTCCATATTGAAAACTATTTATCTGTAAAAAAATGCTGAAGATATTCAAATCTAATTTCTTTTTTAGTATTATTTTAAATGTGAAATTTCATTAGAAACATATCCAAGAAAACTTTCTGTTTTGACATAATCTAATGTCTCTGTTATTTGTTCTGTGTCTTGTATTTTATCCATTTCTTTATCTGGTCTTTGCAAAGAATCTGATGGTTTATGAACATTAGCATTTACAAGATTACAAGAACTTGTTGGATTTTGAGATATTCCTTGTCTTTCGTTTTGAATATTTTTGTCTTGAACCTCATCTAATGAAGATTCCATAGCCTCTACAACGTGTTCATGTGGTACATAACCATCATTACAATTCACTTTTACATGTTCTTTGTCTGTTCTACCATTAAACTTTGAAGTTCCTATCTGATCACTTTCTTTATTTTCAGTTTGTAAAATTTGTCCTTTCAAAGGTTTACTTTTATAAGAGTTAGTGCTTTCTTCGAGGAATCCTGAAATATAATCTGGTTCAGAGAATATATAATCTGTGATACTCCCATTACTGTTTGTATTTTTACATGGAGGAATAGAATTAGATACAAGTTTGTTAAGATCATTTGGTTCATCAACATAATCTGGGCTACTGGAAACAATATTCATCAAGTTACCATTCACACATGTGGGAACTGACACACTGAAAGAACTATCTGGTTCATCAACATAATCTGTTCTACAGGAGACATTTTCCTTCATGTTACCATCCGAAAATGTGGGGACTGGCATAGATAGAAGTTCACTGGAAGAACTATCTGGTTCATCAACATAATCTGTTCTACAGCAGACATTTTCCTCCATGTTACCATCCGAACATGTGGGGACTGACATAGATGAAAGTTCACTGAAAGAACTATCTGGTTCATCAACATAGTCTGTTCTACTAGAGACATTTTCCTTCATGTTATCATCCGAACATGTGGGGACTGACCCAGGAGACCTACATGACCGCCTATAATCTCCTGATGCATCAATATAGCCTGTCTTATTGGAAACATTTTCAATATCATCTATTTTACTCCATAGAAAGGCAGTTTTAACATTGATATTCTCAACATCCTTTGATTTGTCCAGAAGTTTTCCTGTCAGTTCATTAACTTGTAAATAATCAGGAAAATGTATTGTTGACTTTAAAAATTCTTGACTTGGAAAATGTGATTTTTCAGTCCCTGATGAATTGTCGAAACTATAATAACCTGATTCACCAGTTTGATGAAACGTGTATTTACTACCATCCATTAGCTGATTTTCACCCTCTTTAATTTTTTCGTAATTGTAGTCCAGATCAGTGTAACTGGGAACCTGTGAAGATCAAAAGGAAAATGACATACATTAATATATGATAGAGACATAAGGAAAACAGTGTCTATTGCTTTAGGAGAGGCTATTGTAGAAGCAGTAAAGGAAATTAGCTGAGAGAGAAGACAGCATATTTGGAGAATGTCTCCAGATAATGAATTTATGCCTATAAATTGAGTGACCTTTCTCTGAATGTGATCCAGAATGTGTGTGTGTGTGTGTGTGAAGCAGCCATGCTGTTCCACATGTTGAAACAGTATTCCGTTTTTTTTATGTCTCACATAGACTACATAGTTGTCCATGAATTATTGAAGGATATTGTAGCTCTGTATGTAGGTGTGTATGCTTGCATATTAGCGAGTTTGGTGGGGTGGAAAGGGATAGATCTGGAGGAGATTGTTTACCTGGTGGTGCGCAAGGTGAGAATGGATGAAGTCGGAGGCTTTCTCCATAGGAGTACTCTTGATAGAATCTTCAGGTTTGAGAAGCAGAAGAAAGAAGGATTCTGAAAACTTGATGGAATTCCTTTTGGTAAAGAACCAGAAGGACCAGCTGCATTTTGTGGCGCAAGAGAGATCGAGGGAAATATGATGCACAAAGGAATCCTTCATGATTTGGATACGGAAAGTTCTGTCACCAAAATAGGTTCAGTGTCTTGTCAGCCATGCTGAATCACCAGCACGTAAACAGCCAAGCCCAATCATCTCATGTCACTTTATCGTGGCTTCTATGATATATTATACGAGAAGACCTGTCAAGCCAAGTGAAATTGTAGTTGTGCCAGTGGTACGTAAAAAGCACCCTTTGAATGTTGGGCCTCATGGGGGCAATGACAAGTTACCAAGACCTTTGGCAATATACTGTGCTACAATCTTGTGATCATGAGTACAATACTTGAACAACTAAGCCAACTGTCTAAGGTCCCATCTTTAATCCCTTGCTTTTTATTCTAATCCACGAGACTAGATATCACTGGGAACTATTCTATGCTGATGACATATTTTTCAGTGCAAAATCTGCTAAAGAAAAACAGAAGTTTGAAACTTGGCAAGTGTGGGATTGAGTTAAAAAAAAACATGAAGCTTAACAAGACCTAAAGTAAAATAATAATTAGGAACAAGATCTAAGTGAAATAACTCCAAGAGAAGGATCCATTCTCAATGTGTGAGCCAAGAAGTAACAGTTGTAATTTAACTTTGTTATAATGAGAGAAAGGTCAAAGGTTGTGAATTGGCAGAATTGTTACCATACTGGACAAGAATGCTTGGCAGCTCTTTAAGCTCTGAGTTCAAAATGCTGTGAAGGTCAACTCTGCCTTTCATCCCTCCAAGAGTCAATAAAATAGGTGGCAATCAAGCACTGATGATCAAGATAATCAACTTAACCAAACCCCTTAAATTGCTGGTCTTGAGCCAAAATTTGAAAGCATTGATAAAGAAAGGATTATAGCTGAGAGCAAGCAGTAAATCATTTACCCTGTCTATTGTGGTAACTTCAATTGCTGTAACATACTTGCAGTGGCTGAAATAAATGAACAGAGAACATGACATTTATAAACGGCCATTGTTTTTGCATCATAGTCATGAAGGATTTGTGTTACATTAAAGAAATTACATTTATTGTTGTTGTTGGCACTCCGTCGCTTACGACGTCAAGGGTTCCAGTTGATCCAGTCAACGGAACAGCCTGCTTGTGAAATTAATGTGCAAATGGCTGAGCACTCCACAGACATGTGTACCCTTAACGTAGTTCTCGGGGATATTCAGCATGACACAGAGTGTGACAAAGCTGACCCTTTTGAATTACAGGAACAACAGAAACAAGAAGAAAGAGTGAGAGAAAGTTGTGGTGAAAGAGCCTCGTGGAGCTTTAGGGGTTTTCGCTCAATAAACACTCACAACGCCCTGTCTGGGAATCGAAACTGCGATCCTATGACCGTGAGTCCGCTGCCCTAACCAGTGGGCCATTGCGCCTCCACAAATTATGGCTATTCAAAAATAACAATAACATTCATCATCATCATCATCATCGTTTAACGTCCGCTTTCCATGCTAGCATGGGTTGGACGATTTGATTGAGGACTGGTGAAACCGGATGGCAACACCAGGCTCGTCTAACACAATTTTTGTCCTTGGGTAGCAACTGTTATTTCATATTTGCTTACCCCTAGTAAGTATGAAAAACAGCCAATATTTCCTTTAAACTTTGCTTTTGTTACATTTATTAAAAACCCAAAGAATCCCTCTTGACATATGGCTATGATGCTCATTCACTATTCCAGTATGAGAGACGCCCATACTGTCAACCACTAAGGGACATGCTCAAGTGGTTACAGTCAACCAACTGGCAAGCAAATCTGTGATACTGAGCAGAATATTTGTTATAACGATATTTCTGCTTCAGCAACTCAGTGCTGAATCTGTCTGAAATGTAATGGAAAATAGTCAGTTTCAAAACATTGTTGTCCAGGTCACAAAGGCAAACTTTGAAACGAATAATAGTCATTTCCTTTGATTCTTAGAGAGAAGCAAATAGGAAATAACACTTACTGACCAAAGACAAAACAAAATAAAAATTTTGTTTCACAGTGTAAACAATGACAAAATAATATAGGCACAATCGTGGCTGCCTCAGTTTCCATCTACCAAATTCAATCACAAGGCTTTGCTCAGCCTAGTGCAACATTACAAGACACTTGGCAAAGGTGCCGTGCAGTTGGACTGAACTTAACCTTGCATTGTTGGGAAGAAACCTTCTTAAACCACAGACCAAAAAAGAGATGTCTGCTACTGTATGGTGGTATTGTTTGCAAGCCTCCCAGTTGACCTCTGTTACAGAGATTCATAAAGATTCAAATGCTTCTGAACACCTGGTGCTAGCTTCCTTCCATGGAGACCTGTCTTGAGTATATGTTAGCCGGGGGAGAGGAAGAGGCAGAATGGGTAAGGTTGGGTAGTGGACTCAGCCCAATTATAAGCTGATCTTGCAATCTTTTAAGGTTGCTTTCAGTGCATCTTTGAATTTTTTTTTTTAAACAGGTGTACCAACATTGTAGCCTCCATTTGAAAGCTTAGAATAGGTTACATCTGATTGTTGACAGTCAGACAGTCCTGACAGCATGTATTGTATGAACGTGTGTGTGTGTGTGTGTGTGTAAAAAGGAATATAAACATTTAAAACTTACCTCCTAATATATATAAACAAGCCTGATGTAATTAATAGAACTGTCGCCAACAACATGAACGAATATAGGTAAATCTCACTCAAATCTGTAAAAGTAAAGATGTTCATTAGAGCATATAATTTTTGCACATTACCATCACTATTTGATGACCAAAATTTCAAACATTCAGATAAAAATTTCTCCCTTTATATTTATATACAATATTCTGTAGTTGTTTCTATTTGGTGGGAAGGGTGTATTTCTTTTCAGTGTTACTCAAAACCAGATTTTCCATTTCCCATATAAGTTAATTTATCTCAAGCTATTAGCATGAAAATTTGATGAACTTTACTTTAATAATTTTTGCTCTACATGAACTAGGTCTTCAACCATTTGTAGCCACATGGACTGGGTTGCTCACATATTAAATGTAACTGTCATTAACATTATGTAAAACTGCCAATTAGTTAACCAATTATATCTGTTATCTGCAGCCTTACAATATGTAAAAATAAAGTAGGATATGAAGTTTATACCATGGGTTTCATGTAGACTACCTGGAAAAGATAACAGGACACAGTTCCAATGTATCCTCCATTGGACACTATGATAGATTCATATAAAATTAGGTGTAAGGATAGATAAGCTTTGTTTTTGGAGAGATTAAAATTTTACAGTGTACTGTTTGATATGGTAATACAGAAGAATCTAAAAAGAGCCCTTGTAATTTTTCCTTCCATTCCAATAAGAGACAAACTAAACGACAATGCTGAATGATGTATAAACAAAATATTAGATTCTAAATCAAGGGTTCTCAACCATTTTTTATCTATGGACCCTTTGATTACTATTTTATTCTGGTGGATACCCATAGCCATTCAATGTAACCAGTTTTATAGAACCATGTTTCAAAATTCCAATTAATTTGTGTAGGTTGAACTACATAAAATGTTAGAGAAAGAAATCTAGAGATTTCCCAATACATACATCTGAAACAAAATATTTTCAGGGGTTCTGAAAATACTATTGTGGATCCCATGTTTACTATTTTATGGCATGGACCCTAAACATTTTATATGGACCCTGGATGAAAACCCTTGTTCTAGATATTCCATAAAGTATTCTCTTTACCTGTGTCTTTAGTTACTCCTGTTATGGTGTCACTCATTAGACTTAGTCCATGCTTTGTCTTCACTTGTATACATACTGAATATTCTGTGTCTGGTGATAGGCCATTGATGATGACAACATTTTCAACTGCTTTTGTCTCATTCACTGGAAATTCTTTCCTCTTACCTTTAAGCAATTTTTAAAATGAAGAAAGGACAACATTTTACCATTTCTTTATATTTATTTAGTCAGTCAGAGAATATCTTTAGGAAAAACAGGAATACCACATCTTTCATTTCTTATTTTCCATACCAAATATAGGTTCAAAGAATGATATCCAACAACTAGAACAACAGCAGCAATAAGATCAAGTGGTGAGGGAGATCTGTTTATACCAAGGCACAAGCCCTACTTCTCCCCCTCTGTAAGGGACAAAATGCATTTCCTTTTGATTTGGTTAGAATTTATTTTCTAAATGTTAGGTGTAAATGAAAAACTTTTGGTCTGGCAGGATTTGAACCTAAAACCATAAAGCACTCTATTGGGTGGTTGATGTTAAAAACCCATGCCAAAACAGACACTGAAGCCTGGTGTAATCTTCTACCTGGCCAGCTCTTGTCAAACCGTCCAACCCAATGCCAGCATGGAAATGGACATTAAATGATGATGATGATGGTGACAATGATGATGATTCTACTGTCACAACCACCATTCTAAACAGTGTTTCACAACAATAAGAACATCGACATCACCATCAACATCATCATCAGTTAATGTCATTTTTTCTCTGTTGGCTTGGTTGGTTCAACAGGAGCCAACAAACTAGTGGGCTGCACCAAGTTTCAATGTCTGCTTTGGTATGGTTTATACATTTGGATGCATTTCCTGTTGCCATCCACTTCACAGAGCGTACTGACACCAGAGTGTACCTTTTTTTTTTTTTTTTTACCTTGGCACCAGCAATGATGGAGTCACCAAGTACCTACAAGGTAAAACCTCTCAACTGAGTAGGGTATTGTATTGAGGGGATGGGAAAATATGATAGAGGAACAAGAGCAGGTGGCTTGCCCATTTAGAAAGAGACAGACAGACAGACACTGCTGAGGGCAAAGTGTGAGGTGAATATGAGAGAAAGTATAAGGAATGCAACGAGACAGTTAAAAAAATAGAATACTCACCATTTTCACAATTCTTACCCTCTGCATAATGCAGCACATAAGCAATGGGTATACCATTCCAGTCCGAACATTGCAGAGTAGGCCATGTAAGAGAAAACTTAGTTTCTGACCAATAAACATAAGGTTTCTGAGGTTTTATGGCTGAAAGAGTGTAAAATATTTGTTATTCTTACTTTTATTCTTATCATTATTAATATCACTATTAGCATGTTCACAGTTTTATTAATGATCGAAAATGGTATATCAAAACAACGAGAGAAACTATTGTTAAATGTCAGCAGTCAAGTAAATAAATGTATATACTCAGAACTGAAGCACTTGAAGAATCAGATACGGTTGTAACATATCAGTTGAAAATATTGTCCACATGATTGATAGATGTGTGTGTGTGTGTGTGAAAACACATACATATGGTGGTCTTCTTTTAGTTTTCATCTACCAAATCTACTCACAAGGTTTTGGTTGGCCTGCCCTAAGATATAGGGCAGGCCAAACAAAAGCCCTATATTTCATATTTCATTCAGCTTTGTGTGCAAGTAGCACAGGGCTTGGAATTTTCCAACGTTAAGCTGCATGGTATTGTCCTCAGCCCACCTGTATATTGCACCCAACTCCTGTTGCAGGTGCACAATATCTCCAGGATTCTGTATCCTCTAAGAGACTTTTGTATCATCTGCATAGCTAGCAAGGGAGGCTATCTGAGCAGCTGAGAGGATGTCTGAAAGGGCCACTATGAATAACATTGGCCCAAGACAGTGCCCTGTAGAACACTACTCACGATTTGTGTTTCCTTAGAGGTAGCTGCATTGGCCACCACTGCCTGACTTCTATCTTTTAGAAAGTCATGTTGCCATTCTCTAAGTTTTCTGACAATGCAGAGATCGTGCAGCTTGTGACATATCATACCATGGTTGACTTTATCAAAGATATATCACATCCACATTTGAGTTGTTAAACAGCTGCTTTAACACCCAAACTTTCTGGGTGTTCTATTTCAAATTTGATGTGGCTGTCAGTATTGCTGAAACTTTAATGTATGGCAATCACCTCCTCCCAGAACCCTCTCTCTACTGGATTTCCAAATCAAGATCACAGAGGAGGGTTCCATCTATACTAATTTTTACAAAAAGAAAAAGCAGCCAGTAGGAACCTGTTTGTACACTACAAATCAGCTCTGCTGGCCAGAGCTAAAGCTGCATATGTGCAAAATGAAATCACGTGCATAAGAGACAAATGCAACAAAACAACTGACAGAGGTATCAACAGCAAGTGATTCCTCAAGAACTTAGCACACAATAGCTATCAAACGACTGTAACTACAAAACATGAAAGTAGGCAAACCACACAAGAAGGCCCATAATCCCAAGTCTGAAAAGTGTTTCCTTAAACTGCCCTACTTTGACGGCAGAACATCTGCAGCTATACAACATGTGACCCGCAGAGAGAGACTCAACATACAGATGGTGCACACTGGTCCACCGTGAAGAAATTTCTCTCAAGGAATAATACTACAGATAGCATTGTTGGGTGCACACTAACCAATTGCCCCATCAATAATGTCAAAATATACTTGAGGGCCTAAGTGGTATATGAAGTAGTCTGCAGTAAATGTGGAGCATCCTACATAGAGAGCACCACCAGGAAATTTCACATCTGTATAAAGGAGCATATGCACAGGGACACTTCAATATAGAAACACCTTAGGAAGTGCCAAACCCAAGATTTTCAAGTAGCCATCGAGGCCATCCAACACAACAGGATCAATCTCAGAATCATGGAGGCCCTCCTTATAAACTTAATAAATACAGTTGATCCTATTGCAAACATCATTGTAATGTTAGAGATAGTAAGAAAGTTTTAACATATTTTTCTGACAAAACTTGCTACATTAGTCTGTTTAGAAGAGTATAACAGATTATAAAATTGGGATAATTACATTTTCTAGGCATGAATATACATTCTGCTTTTGTTAAAGAACTTCTCCCTTCTTCTGTGCTGACATGAGCAGCAAAAACAGGCAGTTGTTCAAAACTGTAATTTACCAAAACATAACCTTCATTTGCAACTGTAATCCATTCACCTTCATCCTAAAAGCACAATAAAATTTTAGGTAATTAAATTAAATAATAATTCTTTCTACTATAGGCACAGGGCCTGAAATTTAGGGAGAGGGAGCTAGTCATTATATTGCCCCAGTTCTAGACAGGGGTAATGTAATGACTAGCTGAAGGGATAAAAAGCAAAGTTGACCTCAGTGGCATTTGAACACAGCATAAGGAGCCAGAAGAAATGCTGCATTTAGCATCTCTGATTATCACTCACTCCCATTCCATTTGTTATCTTAGTCTGGCTCCATCAGCGTGACTGCAATGTCAAAATGCAGACACAAACACACACACACACACACACACACACATATGATGAGTTACTCTCAATTTCTGCCAACCAAATCCACTCACAAGGTTTTGGTCAGCCTGGGCCTATAGTAGAAGACAATGGTGCCACAGAATGGGACAGAACCTAGAAGCATGTAGCAAGAGCTACATGCAGAAACAATTAGACCAGCTCGCTGTCTTTAATGATTTTAAATATTGACACAAAGCTAAAAATTTTAAGGGAGGGGTTAATCAATTACAGCGACCCCAGTATTCAACTGCTACTTATTTCATTAAGCCAGAAAGGATGAAAGGCAACCTCAACAGAAATTGAACCCAGAACTTAAATTGCTATTACTGTCATTTTAACCCTTTAGCATTCACATTATTCTGTCAAAAGTAATGCTTATTTATTCACATTGTTTTGACTGAATCATGCATTATTTTGTAGCTTTCAAATTCTGATGAAGTAACTCTTAATTTTTAGAATGATATTGTAGGGTTGGTCTAAGAGGCCAGATCTGACCAGTTTGAATATCAAAGAGGTAGAATATTTTGGCCAGATATGGCCGGTTTAAATGCTAAAGGGTTAAAATGTAATTTGCAATCTGCTAAATTGGTAGCCAGGTCCATCCATCTCAGTTCTGAATCCATACATCAGAGATGCCCACAGTTTAAAGCTTCACCTATCTATTCTCAAATATTCTTTAGACTGTTTCTACTTTGAATACACTATACTACCAACTGATGGTTGATGGTAACCAAGGATGGTCACTGATTTAGGCACAAGGCCAGTAACTGTAGATGGGGTGGGTGAGTTGATACTGGTGTACCCCACCACCACCACAACCATCACCAGGACTTGAGGTGTTGTCATCTTCATCACAAAACTACATAAATTGAATATGTTGTAAACATTTATTAATGATAAATTTACATTCATGTTTATATGACATCATAGGAAGATGGATTTACTTACTCTGCATTCAATTTTAGAAGAGGTAATCTGATTCAGGCACCAAAACACAGTTACATTAACAGATTCCTGAGGCTGTTCAATTAACCAAGACACATTATACATTTTGTCACTTATTTTTGACACATAAACTGCTGTAGGCTTCCTTGGGGCTGAATAAAAGAAAAGGAATCATTAATAGCTGTTTTATATTATCTTCCTTCTGCATACATGAGTATGAAAGTTATGAATTAGCTTATGATTTAATATATGATTGTTAAGAATTAATTAAAAGGAGTACTTTAACTGTTTGATGACTTTCAGAATACTACTCGCAGTCATAGGATCGCGGTTTCGATTCCCAGACGTTGTGAGTGTTTATCGAGCGAAAACACCTAAAGCTCCACGAGGCTCCGGCAGGGGATAGTGGCGAACCCTGCTGTGCTCTTTCACCACAACTTTCTCTCACTCTTACTTCCTGTTTCTGTTGTGCCTGTAATTCAAAGGGCCAGCCTTGTCACACTGTGTCACGCTGAATATCCCCGAGAACTACGTTAAGGGTACACGTGTCTGTGGAGTGCTCAGCCACTTGCACGTTAATTTCACGAGCAGGCTGTTCCGTTGATTGGATCAACTGGAACCCTCGATGGACAATGGACATTATATGATGATGATGATGATGATGGTGATGAAGATGATGATGAGGATTCTCTTAACATTCTAAGGACATCTATCAACAGAAAATGAATCAACAGAAGAGAAGTACAGATGCCTCAATAGTTATCATTTAGACATTTCAAAAACTAATCAAATGATTCTAAAAATCTTCTAAATAAAAATAAAACTGGAAGATGTATTTACCTGTGTTTTTCACCTGTATAAATGCAGGTTGAGACATTCTTTTACTTTTGGTTACTGCCACAATGGAAAATGTAAGTGTTTGGTTCCTTGGAAGATCTTGAAACTCTTTATATAAAGAGTCAACTATTAAATTGTTTGAATCCAGGCATTGTTCAGTGTTATTAGTTGATGAACTTCCATCAATGTATTGGACACAGTATCCTGTTAGAATATCATTCCTGAATTCCACAGGTAAACTCTGTGAAAAAGACAAACATTAACAATAATGTTACAATATCCTTTGATTCATTCAATACTTTCACCTCCAACCCCATCTCTAACCATTTCACATTCTCATCAACTTATCTCCCCATCCACCTTTCCCAATTTTTTGTCTGTATTCCCTTTTAATACTCGCCATTTTGATTCTTTTAAAAAAACTGGCACTCCATCAGTCATGACCAACAATTGTTCCAGCTGATTTAATCAATGAAACAACCTGCTTGTGAAATCAACATGCAAGTGGTTGAGCACTCCACTGATATGTATACCCTTAGTGTAGTTCTCAAGGAGTTTAAGTGTGACACATAATGTGACAAGGCTGGCCCCTTGAAATACATGGGCAACTCATTTTTTACCAACTGAGCGAACCAGAGCAACATGAGACAAAATATCTTGCTCAAGGACACAATTCATCACCAGGAGTCAAATTCATGACCTAATGACCATGAGCTCAATACCTTGACCACTAAACCAGGCACCTTCATTTCTTTCCTTTTTTTTTTTTGTATTTTGAGAGTATTACAACACACCATTATTTACAGTAGCGATACTTTCAGACTATCAAGTACTGCATTAGTTTGCAATGCAACATTCAATGCTTACTATGATCAGATAATTTGAATAGGGATAAATGGTACAGTCTTTGGTACTCTTGTGCTGTTTCTACAACTCAATAGGATTTAACATTCAGTATATACTTTGAAAAAATAGTTCAATTTACCTGCCAGTATACTGTGATACATCTTTGGTTTGTTGGGTGGGGACAACTCCATTCATAATATCGAAAATAAGATGTTTTGACTGGATAAGGAATGGCTGGGTGAGAAAAAAAGATGAAATACATTGATTGGTTATAGAAGAGATAATATGGGATAAAGACATAGGGAATTTTTATGGGGATATATCATGTAACAAGACTTGCCAACTTAATATACTAGAATAGGAAAATGTGCACAGAAAAGATAATGATGCTGATGATGATGATGTATTGTATTGGAAACTCATCATATTTCTTTCTTTCAATCAATCAATCAATCATAAAATTCTTAGGATCCAATGGAATCAAGGTATTTAAATAACAAAGGCACCAAAATAGAGTTGGGAATAGCATACCTGTGTACTAACAGTGTGTATGGATACTTATAGACTTACTCAGCCCACCTGTATTATCATTTACATCTATTTATCTATCTCATAATCATTTAACATCCCTTGTCCATGCTGGTATGGGTTGCACTGCTGGCATTATATACATATATACATATATATATATATAATTTAGAGAAAAACCACTATCAAATAATTCAGTAATGAAGAATATAATTCATACCCTCCAGAAAATAAATATATCATAAACACCTTATTCTAAAATACAATAAAATGCATAAAAAATAACTAGTAAATGGTATAAGAATGACTATGCATGTTTCGTAGCTATATTTTCAAATAGATAACTAATAAAACTAATTCGATTATTAATTCTATTAATAATCAATGTTAATATTAAATGTTATTCGATCATTTGTTTATTTATTGTTAAAATAAGTATTTTTTATATATTCATTTGATATTTATTGTAAGTTACAATATGTAAATTGGTTTATTTTTATTATTTTTATTTCATTTTAGACCTAACAAGTGACTATTTTTGAATAGATTTAATTATAGATCGATTTGATTATATTGTATTGTATACATATATATAATACACATATGTGTGTCATTTTAACGATGCGTATTGTTGCACCTTGTTTACCATTTTTGTCCTTGTTCTTTTGCCACGTCATGTACCCAGTTATGTATCTATATGTACATGTGGATGAACGTATATACATACATGTACATATATATGCATATACTCATATATTGTTTGTATCACGACAGAACACACGCGTTACCTTTATACAGTAAGTTTTAACTATTTTTCTAACGCGACTCTCTCTATTTCTATCTCCCCCTCTCATTCTTCCCTCTACTGTTCTTCGCCTCTACCTGTCACTACTTCTCTCTCTCTCTCTTGTTACTCGTCCTTCGCCTCTCACCGTTACTACTACTATCTCTCTCTCTCTCTCTCTCTCTACCTCTCGTTGCTCACTTTTTTTATACTTCCTCCCCTCCTTTTCCCTCTGCTACTCTTTCTCTTCACACAGCCTTGGTCACGTGTGTGCGGCTGCTATTTCTTTTCGTTTTTGGAATCACCAAGCTCGCACGTACTTCTTTGCCCCTCCTGTACGTGCTTCACAGCGTTCGAGACATACACACTTCACGTCTGGCTGTACAGCCTTTTTGTTTGTTTATTTCACCGTTTCGTTTTCCTGTCTTGTTTTCCGTCCGCCACTACCCTCCACGAATACAATTTAATTTGTGTTTGTGGGAAGAACCATTTTAACGATGCGTATTGTTGCACCTTGTTTACCATTTTTGTCCTTGTTCTTTTGCCACGTCATGTACCCAGTTATGTATCTATATGTACATGTGGATGAACATATATACATACATATACATATATATGCATATACTCATATATTGTTTATATATATATATATATATATATATATATATACATATATTTTTTTTATGTTTCAGTTGCAAAGCTGAGGTCATGCTGGAGCACCACTGTATATACACATATGTGTATATATATATGTATGTATGTATGTATGTATGTATACATATATATAATACACATATGTATACATATATCATCATATATGTATCCAAACATATATTATATATATGTATGCATATACATACATATGTAAACATATACATTTATATATATATATATATATATATATATATATATATATATACAGATATAGATATATATACATATATACATATAACATGCTCTAGCATGGCCATAGCCTTTGGGCTGAAACATAGAAACACACACACACACACATCTTGGTTTCAAATTTTGGTACAAGGCCAGCAACTTTAGGAAGGAGTCATGTGACTCAATTCAGTCATGTGACTCTCTTATATAGAGAATTTGTGGAGTATAAAATACTGGATCCTAATATTGGCAATCACAAAGGCGGTGGGTTGGTAGAATCATTACCATGATGAAAAAATGCTTAGCAGCATTCTTCCGACTTAATGCTCTGAGTTCAAATTGTGCAAATGCTGACTTTGCCTTTCAATCTTTGGGGGGGGGTCGATAAAATAAGTACCAGTTGAACATAGGGGTCAATGTAACCAACTTAAAACCTCCTGTGAAATTGCTGGCCTAGCACTGAAATTTGATTCCAATATCAACAGTCACATATATTAGGTAATATAGTGAATTAGCTCAATCCCCAGTATTTGACTGCTTCTGTCTTTTATTAACCCTGAAAGGGTGAAAGAAAACATCAACTCCCACAGGATTTGGAAGTAATGTGCACAAAGCATTCTACTATTTTACCATGAAATACTGCTTACAGTGGAGGCGCAATGGCCCAGTGGTTAGGACAGCAGACTCACAGTAATAGGATCACGGTTTCGATTCCCACACCGGGAGTTGTGAATGTTTATTGAGCGAAAACACCTAAAGCTCCACGAGGCTCCGGCAGGGGATGGTGGCGAACCCTGCTGTACTCTTCCACCACAGCTTTCTCTCACTCTTACTTCCTGTTTCTGTTGTGCCTGTAATTCAAAGGATCGGCGTTGTCACACTGTGTTACGCTGAATATCCCCGAGAACTACGTTAAGGGTACACGTATCTGTGGAGTGCTCAGCCACTTGCGCGTTAATTTCACGAGCAGGCTGTTCTGTTGATCGGATCAACTAGAACCTTCGACGTCGTAAGCAACGGAGTGCCAACAACAACAACAACAACAACTGCTTACAAATTTTTGTACAAGGTCTGCAATTTCAAGGGAGGGAGTATGTTGATTACATTAACCCCAGCATTCAGCTGGTACTTATTTTATCGACCCCAAAAGGATGAAAGGCAAAGTTGACAATGGCAGAATTTGAAAGACAGATGCGACAAAACATTTTGATCACTGTGCTAATGATTCTGTCAGCTCATCACTTTCAGTCCACCATGAAATAGTAAAAGTGAAAAATTAAACAAACCAGTTTCTGTTCTCCAATATTTTACTATTGGATTGGTCCAAGAGGCATTTATCACAGATGGCCTGGCATCTGCTATGAAAGTGTAGTTAGTGAATGGTGTTAAGTCATCTAAATCAATACGTTTTTCAGTACCTAATTTTACCTGATATAAAAAAAAAAAAAAGCAGATTAATATTGTTACAAATCTCTAAAATATCAACACACACAAAACACACACAATTCTTTTCACACACACACACACACACACACACACACACACACACACACACACACACACACACACACACACACACACACACACACACACAAACAAACGCACATATATATACTCTTTACTCTTTTACTTGTTTCAGTCATTTGACTGTGGCCATGCTGGAGCACCGCCTTTAGTCAAGCAAATCGACCCCAGGATTTATTCTTTGGAGGCCTGGTACTTATTCTATCAGACTCTTTTGCCGAACCGCTAAGTTACAGGGACGTAAACACACCAGCATTGGTTGTCAAGCGATGGTGGGGGGGACAAACACAGACACACAAACATATACACACACATACATATATATAGGACATACGTAAGCTCGCAAGGAATGAAGCCAGTATGCTCCGTTGGATGTGTAATGTCAATGTGAATACCCGTCAGAGTGTAAGTATCTTGAGAGAAAAGCTGAACATTAGAAGCATCAGTTGTGGCGTGCAAGAGAGACGATTGCGCTGGTATGGACATGTGGTGAGAATGGAGGAGGATAGCTGCGTGAAAAAGTGCCACACCCTAACAGTTGAGGGAACCCGTGGAAGAGGTAGGCCCAGGAAGACCTGGGCTGAGGTGGTGAGGCAAGACCTTCGTACATTGGGCCTCACCGAGGCGATGACTACGGACCGAGACCTTTGGAAATGGGCTGTGCGTGAGAAGACCCGGCAAGCCAAGTAAGATCGTTGCCAGTGCCCCTGGACTGGTTCTTGTGCGGGTGGCACATGAGATGCACCATTTTGAGCGTGGCCGTTGCCAGTACCGCCTGACTGGCTCCTGTAGGATTTTCGAGCGAGATCGTTGCCAGTGCCCCTGGACTGGCTTGTGCGGGTGGCACATAAAAGACACCATTTCGAGCGTGGCCGTTTTCGTGCGGGTGACACGTAAAAGCACCCACTACACTCTCTGAGTGGTTGGCGTTAGGAAGGGCATCCAGCTGTAGAAACTCTGCCAAATCAGACTGGAGCCTGGTGTTGCCATCCGGTTTCACCAGTCCTCAGTCAAATCGTCCAACCCATGCTAGCATGGAAAGCGGACGTTAAACGATGATGATGATATATATATATATGTATAGATATATATAGATAGATAGATTAAGTCAATTATATCAACCCAGTGCATAACTGGTACTTACGTTATCAACCCTGAAAAGATGACAGGAAACATTGACCTTGGCAGAATTTGGTCTCAGACTATTTATTCTATCAGTCTCTTTTGCTGAACTGCTAGGTTACAGGGACATAAACAAACCAACACCAGATATCAAACAGTGAGTGGGGGACAGACAGACAAACATGCACACACATATAGTCAGGGGCATAGCTAGAGTAAATAGTATTCAGGGCAAGCATCAAAATTGCACACTTCACTCAAACAAAACTTTTTTTAATGGCTTAATTAGAAAATGATCTTGGCCAAAATTGCACTCCGCTCAAAGTGGCAGCCAGGGCATGTGCCCTGCTTGCCCCACCCTAGCTACACCTCTGAATATAATTATACCACACACACATGACAGGCGCCTTTCAGTTTCCATTAACCAAATCCACTCACAAGACTCAGAGCTATAATAGAAGACACTTACTCAAGGTGTCACACAGTGGGGACTGAACCTAAAACCATATGGTTGGGAAGCAAACTTCTTACCACACAGCCATGCCAAAATGAAAGTTTTTAAATGTCAACTCATAAAAATTGACTTACCTTCCAAGGTGATTTGGTTTCCCATTCAGACTGATACTTAACTCTGTACGTTGTGTAATACACATTCGCTGTTATCATAGAAGATGGGATTATTTCCAACTTTAGTGATGTTTTATAAGGGTCAGATGTTTCTGAAGATGAAATCTGAATGTCCAGGAGAGGGCGAAGACGAACTACAAAAGACAGAGACTAATATATATATGTATGCATATAGACAGATAGACATACATGCATAGATAATGTGTGTGTGTGTGTATGTATATATGTATATGTATATATATGTATATATATATATATATATATATATATATATATATATATATATATATGTGTAAATACAAATGTGTGTGTGTGTATCTAATATATAAAATAGAGATGTGTGTGTATTCGTTTATTATTATTATTATTATTATCATCATCATCATCATTATTAAGGTGGCGAGCTGGCAGAGTTGTTAGAACGCCGGGCAAAATGCTTAATGGGATGTCATCCATTGCTATATTCTGAGTTCAAATCCCACTAAGGTCAACTTTGCCTTTCATCCTTTCAGAGTCGATAAATTGAGTACCAGTGAAACACTGGGGTTGATGTGATCAGCTAGGCCCCTCCCCCAAAATTCAGGCCTTGTGCCTATAGTAGAGAGGATTATCATAATTATCACTACTACTACTACTACTACTACTATTACTAGTAATAGTAATAGTAGTAGTAGTAGTAGTAGTAGTAGTAGTAGTAGTGAGCTGGCAGACTCATTAGTACATCAGAAAAAATGCATAGTGGCATTTTTTTTTTTGCTTTTTATGCTGCCAAGGTAGATTAACTTTGTCTTCCATCCTTTCACAGTTGATAACTGATTAGCCCCCACCCACCTCACCCTAAAATTACTGGCCTTGTACCAAAATTAGAAAGAATTATCATTAATTTATCATTAATTAGTGGCATTTAGTTTGTCTTTACATTCTGAGTTCAGACTTCACCAAGGGTAACTTCGCTGTTTATCCTTTCAAAGTCAATAAAATAAGTACCATTTGCGCAGTGGGGTCGATATAATCGACTTGCCCTCCCCTCTCCCCAAACTTGCTGACCCTGTGCTAAAATTTGAAGCCATTGTTATAATTATTATTTTTAGATTATTTCTTTTTATGATCAAATGTGAAAGGTAATTTTAGCTTGTTTAATTAACACAATTAATATACTTACTCGGTATAGCAAATTTACGGTAGCATTTGATTTCATTCAGAATTTCATTTTTGGAGAATGTTAAATTGAAGCAAAAATGCAGCTTTCCAAAGGTTTCAAATTCATAATAAGTATCATTCTTAAATAATATACTACAAAGTGACCATGTCATATTGTATCGAGAAGAATAACTGAAAAACAAGAGAAATGATAATTATTTGCTAGAAATCCAGTGTTAACAAGCTGTCTATAGAAGATAATACAAAGATTAAAATATATATATATACACACACACGCAAACACACAAATGTATATCTTTCATTCTTTATCTTTTACTTGTTTCAATCATTAGACTCCGGCCATCCTGGGGCAGTACCTTGGTGAGTTTCAATCAAACAAATCAATCCCTAATACTTAATTTTTTGTAAAGCCTAGTTACCTATTCCATCTGGCTTCTTTTGCCAAAACCACAAGGTCATAGAGACAAACAAACCAGCATGAGTTATCAACCTGTAGAGACAAGCACAAAGACACACACACACACATAGATATATACACATATAATTTTTATACAACAGGCTTCATCAGGGCCGGCCCCAGGGTTGCTGGCATCCCGGGCAAGCTGAACTTTGGTGTGTACAAGCTGACGTCATGGGAATTTCCTTGTCTTTGTCGTGCCCTCTTTGGCGCCCTCTAGCACATGGTGCCTTGGGCAACTGCTTGAGTTGCCAGTACCTTGAGCTGGCCCTGGGCTTCATTCAGTTTAGAGAGGACAAACAAGGACAGGCAAACGGATTAAGTCGATTATATTGACCCCAGTGCGTAACTGGTACTTATTTAATCAACCCCGAAAGGATGAAAGGCAAAGTCGACCTCGGCGGAATTTGAACTCAGAACGTAACGGCAGACAAAATACCGCTAAGCATTTCGCCCGGTGTGCTAATGTTTCCCTTCGATAACATTGGTGGCATAAAGAAGTGAGGCTGGTATGCATGAGCGACTGCTGGTATGCATGATTGAATGCTGGTCTTCCATAAAAATCTTGCCCGGACTTGTGCCTTGGAGGGTAACTTTCTAGGTGTAATCCCATGGTCATTCATGACTGAAGGAGATCTTTACTAAATTGACATACACATAAAGCACCCAGCTTTTGTTTGTAAGTGTCATTGTGTTACTTCAGCTGAAAAAGTAGGCTTTTCAACACCCATTGGTATGACCTCCTACTTATGTGCTACTGCTGTGCCAATTTACACATTAACTTCTTTGGACTTCAAGTAATCCTTTGATGATTGTCCTGAATAACTTCCAGCATTCAAACTGTAGGATCCCTTTGTTTTGAGGCGTTGTGCTCTGACCCTGTAGAATGTCACTTAAACCAATATTTGTACCATTCTCTTTGCTGGGAAACTTTTACCTGAAAACTTGACTTCAAAAATTTTGCTTAACAGAACCTGTTCTCACAAATGCTTCCACAATCTCCACTCTTTCCACTACTGAGTACATTATCATCATCTAACGTCCGCTTTCCATGCTAGCATGGGTTGGACGATTTGACCGAGGACTGGTGAACCAGATGGCTACACGAGGCTCCAATCTGATTTGGCAGAGTTTCTACAGCTGGATGCCCTTCCTAACGCCAACCACTCCGAGTGGGTGCCCGAAGGCCAGTCAGAGGGTACTGGCAATGGCCACGCTCAAAATGGTGTATTTTACGTGCCACCTGCACAGGAGCCAGTCCAGCGGCACTGGCAACAATCTCGCTCGAATGTCTTTACAAGTGCAAGGAAGGCTACGCTGGGCACAATCTTACAGAAAATGCTAGAGATGTTCACTCAATGCAATCTTACAATCAACTAATGTGCTGAGGATAACCTAGCAAACAGCTGAGTAGTGGGCCATCCTTGTTCAGCTGTTACAAGCAGTCGAAATAACACAATTGGCACTTGCAAATAAAAGGCTAGGTTCTTTTTCATGTGTGAATATATTGCTGTGTTTATACTATGCTACAGAATGGGGCTACTTTTTTGTGTGCCACCCTGTACAATGTCTGAATAAGAGAAATAGTTGGTTATGTCTGGTACTACTTTGATTATCGATCTATTAAACATTTTATAAAGAAAAGACAGCAGATAAACATTG
>NC_142946.1:48929966-48962466 GCF_046866305.1 Octopus bimaculoides
CAACGAAAGCCAGGTACAGAGGTTTATCCTTAGCTAGGTATTTCTCTTGCAACTGTCTCACTAGAAATAAGGCATCAGTAGTGCTTTTACCTGGCACGAACCCAAACTGCATCTCATCTAAATTGATTCGCTCCCTAATTAGTTGGGCTATGACCCTCTCTGTAACTTTCATAACCTGATCTAACAGCTTGATGCCTCTGTAATTATTTGTATCTAAAGCGTCCCCTTTACCTTTGTAGCAGTTGACTATGATGCTGCTACACCAGTCATAGGGTATGACTCCTTCGTGTATCACCTGGTTCGTAATACGGGTGACTAGGCTATAGCCAACACTGCCAGATATTTTGAGCATCTCTGCAGTGATTCCTGATGGGCCGGGGGCTTTCCCGGTCTTCATACTCTTAATTGCTTTATCTACCCTGGTACTATCAACTCGGATAGCTGGTCCCTCTATTGGGTCGACATAAGGCAGGCTCTCTTTCTCCCATTCATTCTCTTTATTAAGCAATCTATCGTAGTGGCATCTCCAGACCTCTTTCTCTGCATCCTCATTTAATGCAAGCGTACCATCATCCATGCGAACACATTTCTCTCCTACAACATCACTATTCTCTCTCCTACACTGTCTTGCAACACGAAATACCTCGAGTCTTTGGTCCTCACGGCGCAGAACATTGGCAAATCTTTCCTTATCTGCTTCCCCTCTGGCTAAATAAACCTGTCGCCTAGCCTCCCTTCTGGCACATTGGTACAATTCCCTGCTACCACCGTTCTTCCAGTCCTTCCAAGCCTGTTTCTTTTGTCTAATAGCCCTGTCTACCTCCTTGTTCCACCACCACGTTACTCTGGGTTGGGAGGGGACCTTACACCACCCACAAATCTGGTCGGTGGCTTTCAACAGGTTGTCCCGCAGAAATCTCCAATTGTCTTCCACGTTGTATGATGCTATATCCCCTTCTATTTCGTTAAATGCTTCAAGTAACTTGTCTCTAAGTCTCTGTCCGTTTGCAGTGTCTTTAAGCTTCCACACCCTTCTTCTCCAAGCCTGTCTAATTCTGGGCACCCATTTTGCCTTGATCCCAAAGTCGCTAACTACTAATCTATGTTGTGGGGTACATTCTTCGCCAGGGTAGGTTTTGGCATTTATAAGCCGCCCTCTTTCCCTATTTCTGGCGAGGATGTAGTCGATTTGGCTAGAGTGTCTGCCGGAGCGGTAGGTGACTAGGTGACTGGCAGGTTTCCTGAAGTTGGTATTGCAGACCATAAGATTGGTTGCATCACAGAACTCCAGCAGTCTGGTTCCCTCCTCGTTGCGGGAACCGAAGCCATAGCCTCCATGTATGCCATGGAAGCCCCCAGCACGACGTCCGACATGACCGTTGAAGTCTCCAGCCACAAAGAGAAGGTCCCTGTCACTCGTCGACGAGGTAGTTTGCAAGAGGGTGTCATAGAATTGGTCTTTCAGACCATCTGGTAGCCCAGGTTGAGGTGCATAGGCTGAGATGACAGTAGCTAATCTATGATGAAGCACTAGTCTGATCTTAAGTACTCTGTCACTTACTCTAACGACCTCGATTACCTTATCCACCCATTTCTCCGCTAGAAGTATTCCTACGCCCCCGACCCCGTCAGTGTTCCCTGCCCAGAAAATCTTGTACCTGTGTTCTTTGCCTGTGAGGAACCTTGCAGAACCTCCTCTCCATCTTACTTCCTGGATGCAGCACATATCTACGCATCTCCGTTCAAGCATCTCAACAATTTCACCAGATCTACCTTTCAGCGTGCCGACGTTGAGAGTGCCAATCCTAACAGTATGGGTGTTGGGGATGTGGGCCTGTAGCCTGGGAAGGGGAAAAGCAGTGTCGTGTACCTGAAAAGAAAACTTGCAATTGGAAGAATTCATAAGCAAAACAGTACCTACAACCTGCAAACATTTCTCAACCTTAATGCGCTACCCAAAGGTAGGGGAGAGGATGGCCAAGGCCACTAGATGGGTTCCGGGAGACAGCCGAGGTTGACAGGATGACAGAGGAATGAACTTCCGGTGGAGGGGGCGGGATGACAGAGGAATGAACTTCCGGTGGAGGGGGCGGGATGACAGAGGAATGAACTTCCGGTGGAGGGGGTGGGATGACAGAGGAATGAACTTCCGGTGGAGGGGGTGGGATGGCAGAGGAATGAACTTCCGGTGGAGGGGGTGGGATGGCAGAGGAATGAACTTCCGGTGGAGGGGGTGGGATGACAGAGGAATGAACTTCCGGTGGAGGGGGTGGGATGACAGAGGAATGAACTTCCGGTGGAGGGGGTGGGATGACAGAGGAATGAACTTCCGGTGGAGGGGGTGGGATGACAGAGGAATGAACTTCCGGTGGAGGGGGTGGGATGACAGAGGAATGAACTTCCGGTGGAGGGGGTGGAGGGGGTGCGAGGGCGGGTTACCGCCAGCGAGTAGATAGGGCTCTTAATTGTAGATTTTAAATATTTGAGAGACAACAATGCATAAATCGTAATTTTTAAAAGAGCAATGAATTCTGGGTGATTAGAATATAACGTAGCATGAATTTAGGAAGCTTAGAAAATGAATAAGCATGAATTTAAGACACCAACTGAATTCAATTGAATTTCATGGAGAGAAACAAGATAAATAATAGGGGGCAAAACTAAAGCGCGAAGGTATTATGAGATGTTTGAGGCCGTAAATAAATAAAAAATCTCTATCTTATCTGCATCTTGGGTATTTCGTCGTAGTATGTCAGCGAGATAATTTAGAATGGGTTTCTCATTTATATATAGCCAGAACCTGAAGACCTTAAGGAAAAACTACGAAGGAGAGAGAGAGGATGGAGGGGTAGACAGAGGCATGGCGGGAGAAAAGATCATCATCATCATCATCATATATATATATAAAGAGAGAGAGAGAGAGAGAGGGGGGACCAGTCAAGCAGCACATCACGCTGTAATTCTTGGGCTGAGAAATCAACACTTAAAAGCCATAATTTTAAGGAGCGATAAGAATTTTTGAATAAAGGAAAATGGGTAGTGGTGGGTAGGTACCGCCAGCGAGTAGATAGGGCTCTTAATTGTAGATTTTAAATATTTGAGAGACAACAATGCATAAATCGTAATTTTTAAAAGAGCAATGAATTCTGGGTGATTAGAATATAACGTAGCATGAATTTAGGAAGCTTAGAAAATGAATAAGCATGAATTTAAGACACCAACTGAATTCAATTGAATTTCATGGAGAGAAACAAGATAAATAATAGGGGGCAAAACTAAAGCGCGAAGGTATTATGAGATGTTTGAGGCCGTAAATAAATAAAAAATCTCTATCTTATCTGCATCTTGGGTATTTCGTCGTAGTATGTCAGCGAGATAATTTAGAATGGGTTTCTCATTTATATATAGCCAGAACCTGAAGACCTTAAGGAAAAACTACGAAGGAGAGAGAGAGGATGGAGGGGTAGACAGAGGCATGGCGGGAGAAAAGATCATCATCATCATCATCATATATATATATAAAGAGAGAGAGAGAGAGAGAGGGGGGACCAGTCAAGCAGCACATCACGCTGTAATTCTTGGGCTGAGAAATCAACACTTAAAAGCCATAATTTTAAGGAGCGATAAGAATTTTTGAATAAAGGAAAATGGGTAGTGGTGGGTAGGTACCGCCAGCGAGTAGATAGGGCTCTTAATTGTAGATTTTAAATATTTGAGAGACAACAATGCATAAATCGTAATTTTTAAAAGAGCAATGAATTCTGGGTGATTAGAATATAACGTAGCATGAATTTAGGAAGCTTAGAAAATGAATAAGCATGAATTTAAGACACCAACTGAATTCAATTGAATTTCATGGAGAGAAACAAGATAAATAATAGGGGGCAAAACTAAAGCGCGAAGGTATTATGAGATGTTTGAGGCCGTAAATAAATAAAAAATCTCTATCTTATCTGCATCTTGGGTATTTCGTCGTAGTATGTCAGCGAGATAATTTAGAATATATATATATTATATATATATATATATATCATCATCATCATCATCATCATCGTTTAACGTCCGCTTTCCATGCTAGCATGGGTTGGACGATTTGACTGAGGACTGGTGAAACCGGATGGCAACACCAGGCAGAGTTTCTACAGCTGGATGCCCTTCCTAACGCCAACCACTCAGAGAGTGTAGTGGGTGCTTTTACGTGTCACCCGCACGAAAACGGCCACGCTCGAAATGGTGTCTTTTATGTGCCACCCGCACAAGCCAGTCCAGGGGCACTGGCAACTATCTCGCTCGAAAATCCTACAGGAGCCAGTCAGGCGGTACTGGCAACGGCCACGCTCAAAATGGTGCATCTCATGTGCCACCCGCACAAGAACCAGTCCAGGGGCACTGGCAACGATCTTACTTGGCTTGCCGGGTCTTCTCACGCACAGCCCATTTCCAAAGGTCTCGGTCCGTAGTCATCGCCTCGGTGAGGCCCAATGTACGAAGGTCTTGCCTCACCACCTCAGCCCAGGTCTTCCTGGGCCTACCTCTTCCACGGGTTCCCTCAACTGTTAGGGTGTGGCACTTTTTCACGCAGCTATCCTCCTCCATTCTCACCACATGTCCATACCAGCGCAATCGTCTCTCTCGCACGCCACAACTGATGCTTCTAATGTTCAGCTTATATGTATATATAATATATATATTACATATATATATATTATATATATGTATATATAATATATATATTACATATATATATTATATATATGTATATATAATATATATATTACATATATATTTATTATATATATATATATATATTATATATATGTATATATAATATATATATTACATATATATTTATGATATATATATTATATATATGGCTATACTTTATGAGGAAGACTTTATTCGAGATACTGCCCACGTACACATGTTAGGATGAAATTGTTAAACACTTCAGCATTTTTGATCATGTGCCAAGGAAATGCTCCTGGAGGTGAGGAGTCACAAATTTTGACAAATTTAATGAAAGACTGGGAAGTATATATAATCAAGCTATGAAATAAAACATGATCTGTTTCCTGTACATGTAATATCATAAATTAATTTTATAACATTTATATATACAATGTATATCCTTATTATGTGACCAATGAGAAACTCTATCTTTGACCAGTTTTTGACTAACCAGCCTTTACGTTAAGGATATGTTCAGGCTTATTATAATTTTCTGGTTTGAAACTAGAACCAATGGGAATATCATCCAGGATCTGAAAAGCTACAGCATGTGGGTTGAGTGTTGAGAAAGAGCAAGTATCCTTTACAATGGCTTCCCAGGGATTTTTTGCTGGAAATATATGTGATATATAATGACTTGTTGAAACATGATTTTTGTTTTTATCACTTAATAGAGTAAGAGGTAGGATAAGGAACTGGGAGAGAGAGAGACAAAGAACAAACAGTTGTGCAAAACAATTATTTTTTATTCGACAGCTCAAGTACATAAAATATTTTCAAATAGAAGAGTGGCATTGTCAAATAATATTGCAGTCATTTGCTAGTAATTCCATATTTTCCTCTTGAAGCTACTTTACTCAGAAATTCATTGTGATCTTTTCTGAATAATGTTACTGAATATATCTCATTGAGAGATTTAGATATAATAATATTTCCATTATAATCTTTAATTTTGTCAAAAGATAATGAACTGTTTAGTGGAATGCTTATTTTAGTAGTAAAAGGTCCAGTACTTTGATTTGAACCTGAAATTTATTGTTTATGATCAAGAAATTCTATGTAAACAACTCCCAGCCTTTTAATTGATGATGTTACCACAGGTCTGTTTATTGAATTTTTTCTGAACTTATAAAAAAAAAAGTAACTGTGGCTGTACTCAGCATTTGAAACCTTGTCAGTTTAGTAATAAGAAAAGGCCACAGAGTATCATGTTTCCATATTTAGTGATGAGTGTCCTTATTAGATGGTCTTGGTCCATATTTCAGCCAATCATTATTCTGGTGCATTTGTTTGATGTCAAGATTGATGAAAAATTCCATGCAGTTTTACACTACCAGCCAACTCCACAAACTGACAACACCAACAGCAAAAGTGAACCAATACTATAAGGGAGCACTGAAAAGTTCCTGACTTTGGCTAAGAGAAAATACTGGAGGATTAGTTAATTATGATTTTTTTTTTCATCATATTCCCCTTCGGGTGGTCCTTCAGTTTGGTTTGGTTTGAGGATCATAATGATGAAGCCAAGTTTCATCCATAGTAACTAAATGGGCCATAAAATCAGCCTCTCTCACTGCAAACCAGTCCAGATTCACCTTTGATGTCATTCTGATGCACTTCTGATCTGAGTTCAGGCATTTTGCAGAAAGTTTTCTCATGTCCAGAATGTTGTGGATGATGTGGCCAACTCTTTCACAGGAAATTTCCAGAGCCTCCTTTTTGGTCGCCAAAGCTGGTTGTCCTGACTGGGGTTCATCTGTGACTTCGAAATGACCAGTCTGAAATCTTGACACCCAGATTTTCTCTGTGGAGTAAGATGGGCAGCCATCCTTCAAGACTTCCTTCATCTCACCATGGATTTCCACTGCTCCTTTGCCTAGCAAAAAGAGTAACTTCATGATCAACCATGCTTCAATTTTACCAAAATACATTGTAGGAGCTGCCATCATGCATTAAATCTGCAAAACAGAGAAAGATATATTGTGTCCCATCATGATTTTTTGCATATCTTCTCCTAAACTGTTCTCCTGCCTCCCTTGTAAAGGTAACAGCTCTGCCCTTTCACAATACCCTTAAAGCCAGGAACTTTTCAGCACCCCTTCATACGAACTGGTGACTCCAACTGTGAAGAGTCACTCAACCAAACCACTAATTGACAATACTTGATGTTCAGCACAAGAAATTTATCACTGCTCATCCACAAATTGGCAAACAGACTGCTAAAAATGGCAGCTAGCATGAAGACCAACAGGATAATAGAACACTTTTTCCACCAACTTAAGACAGCCTTACAAATGTATGCTGACTCAGAGAGATGGTTAGAATCCTTTCTTGTTGTATTGCTCAGTTTACATACAGCAATAAAGGAGATCTTGGCTACTCTCCAATGGAGCTACTTTATAGCACTGCATTAATACAACCAGGTCAGATGGTAGTTGGAACAACTGACCAACAGCATGACCCTACCAGCTAAGATTGAAACACTATATGGCTGATTTACCTCTTATGCTCACATGATATCAGTCAACTAAAATATATATTTGATCTGATATAAATGCTTTGACTTTGAGTGCCCCATGAATGCAAACTGGTGCTGAAATGCTAAGCATATGCAAATAGAAAAATTCTCTTATATATAAAAATTGTTTTTAATATTCAAATAAGCTGGCAGAATTGTTAGCCTGTTGGGAAAATGCTTAGCAGCATTTCATCCAACTTCATGTTCTGAGTTCAAATTCTGCTGAGGTCGAATTTGCCTTTCATTGTTTCTGGGTCTATAAAATAAGTACCAGTTGAGTAATGGGATTGATGTAATCGACTTAACCCCTTCCCTGAAATTGCGGGCCTTGTGCCAAAATTTGAGGCCAATGTTCAAATAAAAATTATATATTGTATAGCCATGCATATTTGGCTAGCCAATGTATCTTTTGACCACTTCTGGTGCTTACTTATTTTCATTGATCCCCAAAAGGATAAAAGGCAAAGCTGACCTCAGTAGAATTTGAACTCAGAATTGTAAAGACATGTGAAATACTACTAAGCATTTTGTCCGGTGTGTTCACACACACACACACACACACACACACATACAAATACACAGTGATAACTAAGCATTTCTAATGACTACTTCAGTTGCTGATAAGCAAATAAACAGTTATACAGAAATAAACTACTTCATTATCTTGTTAACCAGCTTATCTGCAATATAAGATAAGTGGACCACTTATCTAAAGTCACAGTTGGAATTTTTCTCTTTGCTGTTGAATAACCCTGGTGAATTCAAGTAAGAAATGCTGATGACGAAGCTAATGAACTAGTTTCTTAGCCAAACGTTTTTGAATTTAAAAGTAATGTTTAATACAAATGCATAATAGTCACAGTAAAGACTGGATGAAGAAAGCTCAAGAAGATATATTTTCTCTGTTGGCAATGAAGGGCCTCTCTCTCTCTCTCTCTCTTTCTCTCTCTCTCTCTCTCTCTCTCTCTCTCTCCCTCCCTCCCCCTCTCTCTTTCTCACACACACACACACAGTGAAAAGTAGACTTTAAGTTTAGTATATATATTTATATATATATATATTATATATACGCACTTTTTACTTGCTGAGCTAAAACACTCATATATGAGTCTATCAATGGACTTATAAGACTTCATTAACTCTATAACTTCTTTAAGCCTTTAATTCTTTACTCATGGAATTACATAATACTATTTATTACCTCTCATTATAACTGATAACTATTTATAACCTCAATATAGATCTGTATTTCTATACTTCAATCTCTCTGATGATGGGATACTTATATTACATGAATTCCTTGTACATTAACGTGATCCACTTGCTCAGGTATTCCCGAAACAGCTGTAAGAAACTCTGCATATCTACCATAACTGTTTTATATTTTATACCTTATTTGTACTTTATTATGAAGTAAATATCCTTGAGTAATGCCAAACGTTTTGCTTGTCCATTTTTGAGCTATTTATACTCACTGAATCAGGTACTGCTTCTAGACCACCTTGGATAAGAAATTTCAACACCTGGTTCCCCTATGTATTTCACGCCAGAGTTTTAGCGGTAAATCAGTTGAAGCACTCATTATACATATCTATTGATATACTTTAATAGATATATACTATTTGCATCTCCTCTGTGTGTGTGTGTATGTATGTGTGTGTGTGTGTGTGTGCATGTATGCATGTGTGTGTGTGTGTGTGTGTGCATGTATGCATGTGTTTGTTATCTACCCACTACTGCTTGATAACCTCTGTTGGTGGTTTGCTTACACCCCCATAATTTTTGCAGTTCAGCAAAAGAGACTGAAAGAAGAATAACTAGATGTAATAAAGAAGAAAAAAAAAAAAAAAAGCAAATGTTGTTCAACTAGAACCCTTCAACCTGATGCCCCAGAATGGCCACATTCCAACAACTGAAACAAATAAAAGATAAAGATCTATTACAGCATTTTTAATTGTTTTAAGTATTATCTTTGTTAACTAATTTGTCTATTACATTCCTTTTCAAACACTTCCAACTTACTAATTACCAATTATTTTGTCAAATGCACAAAATTTTTTTAAACATCTGTAATTACTTCAATTATGCATGGATAAATTACTTGATTTATGCATGGATGGTATGACGTTAGCAGACACTTGGAATATGTTTCTAATTACTAAAATAGCAATTAGTCATGAGCTGACCCGATTTGTGATTAGAAAGCAAGGTCAAAAACAGCAAAGATATAGGAAGGCATGACTGTGTAGTTAAGCAGCTCATTTTGTAACCACATGGATTCAGGTTCCGTCCCAATGTGTGGCATCTCAAGCAAGTGTATTCTATGATAGCTCTGAAGTAGCCGATGCTTTTGAGTGAATTTGATAGACAGAAAGTGAAAGAAGCCTATCGTGTGTGTGTGTATGTGTGTATAGTTTGCAGAAGAGATGCAGATATTCTCCATACAGAAGACAGTGGTGCTGAAAATATTCATACTCAGACTCAGACTACAGGGGATATTCACAAGGTAAAGAAAGGATATAAGAGGGATCAGGTTGAGCTGGTATAGAAGCAAATGCTATTTATTTATCTATGTGCCCCTTTAAAGCCTATTGAGGCTCATGGGCCCGGTTTCTATGGCGTATGTGTTCCCCCCAGCTGGACGGGATGCCAGTCCATCGCAGCTTTACTCAAGAAGCAGGAAGAAAGAGTGAGAGAAAGTCCGAGTGAAAGAGTACAACAGGGGTCGCCACCACCCACTGCCAGAGCTTTGTGGAGCTTTAGGTGTTTGCGCTCAATAAACACACACAACTCCCGGTCTTGGAATCGAAACCACGATCCTCCAACCGCGAGTCTACTGCCCTAACTACTGGGCCATTGCACCTCCACTGAAGCAAATGTGGGGATAAAGAAACTAGACACATCAATATATAAAGTATATTAAATACATCAAATACAAAATATGTTTATGTATAAAAAGGTCCAACTTACACAGAATACAAATGACAGAAAATTAAAGGGGTGAAAGAAAGGTGTTACCAGTCCTTTAATTTTCTCTGTCATTTGTACTCTGTATAACTTGGACCTTTTTATATACATACATATTTTGTATTTGAAATATTTAACATACTTTATATATTGATGTGTTTTATCTCCTTACCCCTACATTTATTGTATATATATATGTGTGTATATATATATACATACATACACACACACACACACACATATATATATATACTTGGAAAAGGATGCGTGGCATTATATATATACACATATATATGCATATATATATATATATATATATATATATATATATATATATATATGTATGTGTCATCATCCTCATTATCATCATCATCATCATTTAATGTCCATTGTCCATGCTGGCATGGGTTGGACGGTTTGACCAGAGTTGGCAAACTGGAAGGTTGCACCAGGCTCCAGTCTGATTTGGCATGGTTTCAACGGCTGTATGCCCTTCCTAATGCCAACCACTCTTAGAGTGTAATGGGTGTTTTTACGTGCCACCAGTACAGGTGCCATTTGTGTGACACCGGTATCTGCCATGACTGCGGTTTTACTTGGCGTGATGAGGCTTCTTCTCAAGCACAGCAATAATGTCAAATGGACTGTCATTGCCTCTGTGAGGCCCAACATTTGAAAGGTGCTTTTACATGCCACTAAAATGGGTGCTATTTGCGTGACACTGGTATGGTGTCATTTGCATGTATATATGTATATTAAAATCGAAAAGATTTGTTGCTAAATTCAAAAAGTTTAGGACAAGTTTCCTAACAGAATGTCACATCTATTATTATATCTAAGGGAGGTAACTCTTGTAAACTGTTTGAAACCTCTCATGGTCACCTTACCTGTTAGAAATAGTAGGCCAAATGCTCTTACATCAGATACCAATTCCGGACAGAATTGAAAAGAGTTTCATTACTAGAGGAAACAACTTTTTTAACTTCGAGAGCAATATTTACAAACAAAAATATCTGGGACTGCAATGGGGACAAAAGTTGTTCTGACCTACGCCAATCTAGTCATGGCATACATAGAGGACCAGATATATGAACAATCTAAATTAATATATGGCTTTGGAAATGTTACTTAGATGACTGCCTAAACCTATGGATGTACACATTTGAACAACTTATAGATTTTAAAAATCTAATCAACAGCATAAACAATAATATTAACTTTACCGTGGAATACAGTAAAACTCAACTACCATTCCTGGATATGCTAATCATTATAAAAGATAGTCATTGAAACAGATATTCACTCCAAACAAACAGATTCTAAACAATACTTACTGTTCTCCTCATGCCATCCCAAACACACGAAGAATAATATCCCCCTTTAATCTAGCAAGAAGAATCTGCACTATTGCCTCGAACTCTGAAACTCACAATAAAAGACTCCAGGAACTAAAACAAGTTTTACTTAAAAGACAACATTCATTAATGCTAACAGACAATGGAACAGAACCTGCCAAAGCAATAAATATCAAAGAACTATGAAAAATGCTCCAGATACATCCAATAATCTACCCTTTATTACAATACACAACCCAAGAAATACAGAGGTTTACAATATTACCTACCAGACCATGCCACTACTAAAACAAGACCCAAGAATAAACAAGCATTCAAAACACACAAAATAATCAAAACCAGTCATGTAGCCATTGTTTGTTGTTTGAAGATATCAGAGTTGTAGTTAACCATAAATTACTTTCTTTATATCCTTCTTTGAAAGCCAAATGTAAATGTGTCTCTCCCTTGTTTATGATTACATTAAAAAAAAAAATATTGTTAATACATTTTTCCAAACCTATGTTTCGATAATTAGTAACACTTATGAAAAAAAAAAAAAACTTTAAAAAATGTCCCAGACTATCTCATTACAGGTGATTATAAATGCAATTTCTAGCTTTGAAAACACGCACAAAATCAGGTCATCTGAAATTCACATTAAAAATATTTCTTTAATTGCCTAATGACCTTGTTGAGGTTCACTAAACAAACACATTCTCTCATGCATATATATTAACACATAATCATATGTATTTTTACACCTTAACTTCTTGGAGATTTTAGGTATAATTATACTAATGTGTCTATCTGTTCTAATTTAATTAAATTCTATGTCTTTGTGCAGCTGAGGATTGCTCTGCATTTTAAATTGATGTATATATATATGTGTATATGAGAGAGAAAGAGGTTAAGAAAAAGAGATAGAGTGAGTGAGTGAGTGAAGGTGTGTGTTGTGATGATTGATACATTTGACTAAAAATTCCTCAAGGCAGTACCACAACATGGCTGTAGTCTCATGAATGAAACAAGTAAAATAAAAGATTAAGGAAAAAAGTTAATTCTGGGACATCCTGTATAAACATGAATCATAAAGGGAAACTCATTTTCTGTTCATCCCCACCTCTTTAGGATGTATTGTGGCTATTGTGAAAAACTGAAACATGAGTTCATGTGAAACAACATTTTACTAACACATGTCCTGTTTATTATTTGCTTTTGCACTCCATTCAGCCTGTTACATGCATAAGACTTTGCAGTGAGAAGTTGAGTTCATAACGCCATTGACAATGTTTAAACTGAAATGGAATTTTCTTCGTAATAATTTGGTCTTGAGGTGGTAGGAAATATGTGATGTATTCTTTAACCCTTTAACATATCCAGCCAAAATATTCTTCCTGCTTTATGTTCAAACTGGCCAGAACTAACCTGTTACACCAACCCTATACTGTCATTTCAGGAGGCGCAATGGCCCAGTGGTTAGGGCAGCGGACTCGTGGTCATAGGATCGCGGTTTCGATTCCCAGACCGGGCGTTGTGAGTGTTTATTGAGCGAAAACACCTAAAGCTCCACGAGGCTCCGGCAGGGGATGGTGGCGAACCCTGCTGTACTCTTCCACCACAACTTTCTCTCACTCTTTCTTCCTGTTTCTGTTGTACCTGTATTTCAAAGGGTCAGCCTTGTCACACACTGTGTCACGCTGAATATCCCCGAGAACTACGTTAAGGGTACACGTGTCTGTGGAGTGCTCAGCCACTTGCACGTTAATTTCACGAGCAGGCTGTTCTGTTGATCGGATTAACTGGAACCCTCGACGTTGTAAGCGACAGAGTGCCAACAACAACAACAAAAAATAATGTCATTTCTAAAAGTAAACAATCACATCATCGAAATCTGTAAGCTACGAGATAATCCCTGATTAATTCAAAGCAGTGTGAATAAACAAGTGTTACATTTGACAGAGTAATCTGAATGCTATTGGGTTCAAGACCACATGGTAACAACCACAAGATAAAAATTCAAAGTGATGTGGCTAGAAATGTGGGGATCAAGAACTTTGAAGCTAGCAAAGGGTGGTGATGGGGATTTGGAAATTGCCATGGAATGGATTGTAAAATTAACCTCAGTGAAGTAGGCAGCATGCTTAGCAAGGAACTTGAACCATTCTGGAAGTGGTTAAATGACTAAATTAAGTATGAAGGGCTCATAATTTCCTAAGGGTATGATGGGTATTTAACAGGATCCTGTTTGCATGACTACTTGGAAATACCCAAGCTTTTAAGAATGAAGATGCCTCACTTGATCATAAATTAAAGAGCATTTTTCTGTGACATTTTGTGTGAATGCCCATTTTGAAGTTAGCAGCATTGGGGAGATCAGCATGCCTCAGACATAATTCACCAGTGATTGTTCATTATTACCATTCATGAAATTGTGGTTAAACGTGCATATCTGTAATTAATGGGGGATGAGGGTTCCTGAAATTTATTCCAGAAGTGTATAAATACTAGGAAGATGTCTTCAGACTTTTTGCTGATGAGGTCAAATTACTGCTAATTTTTGACAACACAACTGCTCACCCAGACCATCACCTACTTGTCAATAATGATGGTAAAATAAGGAATATGTTATTGCCATTCAGTGTTACTTTCATGATCCAACCAAATCAACCGAAATATTTGGATGAAGGCCTTATGGCATCAACAGCCACATGATGACATCAACAGCCACAAACTTAAACCTGTAATATTCAATATAGTCAAGAGATGAGATCCAGAGATTCTCAGTAGAGAAGACACTTAGCAGGGCTCAAATGATTCAAATTTAGGGGATCAAGTGCACGGGGTAAAAAATGACTATAAAAAAGAACCAGTTGAGTAGATGTGGAGGCAATTATGTGGATAAACAAATTAAATATATTAAATATAACAGTTTGGGTATGAAATACAAAACGTGTATATGTATACATGTAAAATGAGAGAAAGCAAAGAGTGGAGACATTCAGATGATGAATATTTAAGTATAAATATATAGATATTTATATTAATAGAGCCAACTTACTCAGAGTACAAATAACAGAAAATTAGAGGGGAGAAAGAAAGGTGTTATAAGTCCAACAGCTGTATCTGGGGGCTCAGAGGTCCAATGATAATGTTGGTAGATGTAGTTCACCACAATATGTGGCTCTGTCATCAGGGTAGAGAAGATCTTACATTTCAGATTATATTTAATATTCAATTTAGCAACTTTATGAAGGGCACCGAAGAATACCACTATAGCTAAGGCTAAGTAAAATATTTCTGTACAATGTGGAGGTTCAATATGATTGTAAAAGACTGGAAGTTAAGTGATTTCAGAGGAGAGGTGAAACAGATGTCACAGGTAGTGTCAGAGGCTGGTAAGAAAACAGAAATAGTAACTCTGGTGATCAAATGCTAACCAAAGAAGAAATTACAGAACGATGTTGATAAGCCATTGCCCAAGAATCTTAAACTCTCTGTTGTGTAAGAATCTTCTGATAACTTTATTTCATACATTGACATGTTAAGGGAAACTGATGGTCAACGTTTTATTAACATCTCAAAGCCTTAATCCTTGAACTGTGAAAATAGATTTCATGGTTATTCCAGTGACGATGTTAAATATCTAGCGAAAAACTAGAACTAGTATTATGTGTGAATCACAATGCCTCAATAAACTTGACAAATCTCAACATATGATAGTTTCAAATATAACATTCCTCAAAAAACATAGATTGGCTTATAAAACCAGTTAGGAAATTAACCTGAGCACTAATTGCATGTATCTATTAGCTTACGTCATCAGACCTAAAACTACCTGAAATTTAAGTGTGTGAGTGTGTGTGTTCTTCCTCCCACTGTTTAACCACCGGTGTTGGTTTGTTTACACTCCCATAACTTAGCAGCTTAACCAAAGAGAACAAAAGAATAAATTACCGAACTTAGAAATAAGTGCTAGGATCAATTTGTTCCAGTAAAACCCCTTCAAGGTAGTTCCCTAACAAGATCTCAGTCCAATGACTAAAACAAGTAAAACAGATAAAAAGAAAGATATAATCATCATCATCATCATCATCATCATCATCATCATCATCATCATTTAATGTCTATTTTCCATGCTGAGATGAATTGGACAGTTTGACAGGATCTGGCAAGCCAGAGGACAACGTCACAATCTAGTGTCGGCTTTGGCATGGTTTCCATGGCTGCATGCCCTTCCTAAAGAAAAAATTTTATTTAAGTTAACCTTGTAAGTTATGAAATAATGACAAATTTATTCTCAGAAAGAAAAACATTGTAAATTAAAGCCATTTGAGATTTTTAACATTATTCATAAGTTTCACCAGGATATAATGCTTCCGCCTAATGAAACTCATTAGCTTTCTCCTATAAAACTGTTACTTGACCATTTTGTTACCATATTTCTGTTGAGATACTCCATGTTTCTTTCAATGATTTTTTAAATATAACAAAAAATTTAGTAAAATAACTTAATTATTAAGCTAGTGGTAGAAACGTAAATTGTGACTAAGGTTTGGTGGATGATTTTAATTCAGAACTTTTGAAAACAAGACATTTGTACCACAGAGTCAGAGGCAATTTCAGGTGGGTTGGTGTCAAAAGGGTTAAATCAGCTATATTCTTTGTAAAATAGTGAATTGAAACTATTCACAATGGTTTGTTAGTCATAAATAGTTTCAGTGAAAACTTGTCTGCCCAAGCAGGAAGTGGGTGGGAGGATTTTGATGACAGGCAGCTATATGATATTGTGTAAAAGGGTGTCCTTTCAGAAGATGAGTTCCGTGTATGTCAGCAAGCTCCTTACCAAACAGCTACATATATATATATATATATAAATGTGTGTGTGTGTGTGTGAAGGCACATGGCTTGGTGGTTAGGTTATTCAGCTCACAATCATAAGGTTGTGAGTTTGAAAACCAGTGGTATGAGCAAGATACTTTATTTCGCTCCAGTCCACTCAGCTGTCAAAAATGAGATGTATCTGTAATTCAAAGGGGGCCAGCCTTGTCACACTGAATCTCCTTGAGAACTAGGTTAAGAGTATGTGTATCTGTGGAATTCTCAGCCACTTGCATGCTAATTTCATGAGCAGGCTGTTCAGTCGATCATATCAATTGAAACTCTCATTGCCATAACCAATAATAATAAGGATAGCATTACCTTTAATTCTTTATACACACACACACACACATATTCAACTAAGAATCCATAGAAAATTATGCACTTGTATATTTATCATAAGAATGGGGGCTGTATTAATTTAAGTTTACAATATGATAGATCTATAATATTGTATATATTCTTTTCTACTCGAAGCACAAGTCCCGAATTTTTGGGGGAGGGGGGGCCAGTTGATTAGATTGACCCCAGTACGCAACTGGTGCTGAATTTATTGACCCTGAAAGGATGAAAGGTGAAGTCGACCTCAGTGGAATTTGAACTCAGAACATAAAGACAGACAAAATATCTCTAAGCATTTCACCTGGCATGCTAATGTTTCTACCAGCTCGCCACCTTATAATATTAAATATATTGATTTTTGTGTGTGTGTGTGATTGGGAAACAAACTGCATGGCTCTTGATACTGGCCCCACTGCCCAAAGCCTTGTGAATAGATTGGCAAATGAAAACCAAAAGAAGCACGCCATATACTATATATGTCTATGTGTGTGTGTGTATTTACTTTTTTCCTTTTCCAGACATTATGTGATAGTTCTGAACAAGTGTCACTGTCATGCAAGCAGTGTCCTTTATTACCAATCTTCCGCAAAAACATGTCTGGTCATAGAGAAATATAACCTTACTTTGAAACAGGTGAGGGCTGACAACAAGAAGGACATCCAGCTGTAGAAAAATCCACCTCAACAAGTTGTCTGACCCATGCCGGCATGGAAAAGTGGACGTTAAAATGATGACATCAGATAAAGCAAGTTTAAATGTAAGAAATCAGCTCTATCTAAAAAAAAAAGCTACAACAGAATGCAAGTAGCCAATGTTTGTACATGTTAAACTAGATTGTTGAATTATGGGGTGGAATACAAACAATTTTTTTGCGTATATTACTGAACAACCAGCTGTAAATACTTACAAATCTGAGATAAAAAATAATTGATTACTGAGATACCAATAATTACTAAGTGGAAAACTAAATTCGATGTATCAATATGATAATTATTTCTTGTATGAATGGGAGATAACCCCATGATTTAACATTGATTTCATGACATTTGTGTGTGTATGTAGCTTCAGCGTAAATTTATCAAAGGGTAAAAACAGCCATGCGAAACCATCCGCATCTAATCATATCACGCCAAATTTATAGCCATGTGTGTATGTCAAAGCTAATTATTTCAAATAGATTCAGTCAGAGCGCGTCAAAAATGAATAGATACTTTATTGTTTAGGTTCTCTCTGTTCTTCCACATCAGGAAATATTATGTTTAGCAGACACTAATTAGCATGCATCAGGAAATAATTTGTTTGCTGATTTTTGTAAACAAGAGTTTGTGCTCTTTTGAGATACATCTGTCTGATAGGTTAGCTTTAAGTGAGGTGACTTACGAGGGCAAAACACTGCAGTGTCTTAAAGTCACTGGTATACTGTTTGTGTTATGAATACAGATTGTCCAAAGGGAAAAATATCCTCAGACAATGCAAAACATCGATTAAATATTCACATTTGAACCTGCCAGAATGTATTAGAAATTGATACGTTATTGTTTGGAATTTTTTGCTGTTTCTTTTGCATCTCATGCATTATTGTCTGTTTGGCAGACATCAGCAAATAATTTGTTTACTGCTCTAGTGACATATTCATTAGTTCAGCAAGGTAGCTTCAGCTGACGAGATACAATGAGCACAAAATATCAGTGTCTCAAAGGTCCCTTACACTGGTGAATCATGTTTGTTATGAACACACATCTTCTAAAATAGTGACTCCCAACTGGGAATCCACATAAAATTTTATTGTTAAAATTTATGTACAATAAATTTATTATACTTCTACAATATACAAAATATTTTTTTGTTTTTATACAATTCCAAATATTTAATTATAAAAATGATACTTTTTTAAATATCGAATGGCTAGGAAGGTCCACTTAAGTAAAGTAGGAATCAAAGAGGTTCATAGATAAAAAATGGTTGAGAAACACTGGTCTAAAGTAACATGTTCACCAATGACAAAAAGCATTAGCAATCAAATATTCACATTCAAATCTGTCAGAGCATATTAAAAATGAATGACTGCTACTGTCTGGCATGTGTCCTACAAACTGTTATTTGCTCAGCAAACATCAACATGCATCAGTGAATAAACTGTTGACTTTTAAAAACAAAAGATGTGCTTTAAAGAGATACATCAGTCCCGTGGAATAGCTTTGACAGAGATATCACATAATGAGATCACAAAACTGCAGTGTGTAGTTACTCCAGTGTGTAATTAGCACACTTCATCTAAAAGGAGGTGTTTTTGATGATGAAAACACCAGCAATCAGATATTCACGTTCAAATCTGATAGAGGGTATTTAGAATGAATAGATACTTTTCTGAAATAATTCTCATCAAAAAGCTGAGGCAAAATGTGTCTATTGTTCTTTGAGTTACTGAAGTGATAATGTCCATCTTATTTCAATATAAACTGTTTTTAACTCAACAAGTCTATGAAGAGGTTTTTATCTCTGATAATTCCACAGCGTCATGTTTTCTAAAAGTGTGTATATATTTAATATGATACACAGATGGATATATATCATCATCACTATTTCATATAAAGTGGCAAAGTTTAATATGAAGGAGATTCAGCGCCTATTTTTTGAAAGTTGAGTGTCTGGAGAAACCATCGCCTTGCTAATTCTGAAGAAGGAAGTGGAATAGATCAGATCTTATTTTTTAAGACTGTGCACATTTTTTAATTAATGAGAATATTTTACTTTATAATACACGTTTACAACTTGTTTTAATAATTTTTTTTTTTGAAAATTTCCTTATCAAAAATAAATTCCATGGTGGCAGTGATGGGGAAACTTAATAGTTCTAAATAGTGATTTAAAACACAGCCATTTAAATAATTTTAATCTGTGTCAGTTCTCATGAATTACAACTGACAAACCACTTTTTTATTACTTCTGCGCAGATAGCCAATTAAATTCCATCTACATAGAGTTTATTCCTTGACAATCCGGTTTCTAACAATTTTCCTGCATGAACAGGTTTCAGAATTCATCTCGCCACCACCATCCTCTAACTTCAAGTACTCATTTTAATTCACCAACAGATTATACTAAACTTACCTCATCATAAATGCTATTTTATTTTTTTGTTTGTTCTTTACTCACCTTGTGCCCTGAACAATTCACCTTCAATATGTATAGCTCTTCGGTTAAGAAGCTTGCTCCCGAACAATGTAGTCTTGAATTCAGTTCCACAGTGCAGCACTGTTGGCAAATGTCTTCTACTATAGCCATGGGCCGATCAAAGCTTTGTGAATGGATTTGGTAGATGTAAACAGAGCTCTGCATACCAGATGCTAGCAAATATATGGGGTCATCAGAGAATGTGCCCCATTTCAGGGCCTTCCTCTTGACAGCATCATTGCACACCAGCCCCACCTCACTGAAATGAGGCCCCACTTGGTAGGTGAAATGGTTATTAGGTTTTGCTCAATATTCTTCTAGCCATTGTTCATTGTTTCTTTTTAACCAAACCCAGTAGCTTGCCTTTGCCACTATGGTCTAGACACAAATATGGATAAATATACATACATGGATATGGATTTATATATATATGTATATTTCTTCCACCACTTTAATTTTCTCTATCAATTGTACTCTGTATTGCACCTATTAATATAAATATTTATTTATTTATACTTAAAAATTAATCATCTAAATGTCTCCACCTTTTGCTTTCTCTCATTTTGCGTGTATACATAAATACATATTTTCTATTTCATACCCAAACCATTATATTTAATGTATGTAATTTGTTTATCCGCATAATTGCCTCTGTACCCACTCAACTTGATACCTCTCATAGCCTTTCTTTACCTTGTGGAATCAATTCCCTGAAAAGAGATCGGAGTCTAAGTTTGAATCTTTTGAACACTAGTAGGTGTCTTCTATACTGAGAATCTCTGGATGTCATCTATGGACTATATATATATTTGTCTGTGTGTGTGTATTGTTGTCCTGAATTTATATGATGGTTGTAAATGAGAATCAGTCATACAAGCAAAATCTTTTTTTTCCAGTCTTCCACGAACCACATGTCTGGCCATGGGTAAATATTGTCTTGTTTAGAAGCAGGTGAAGGTTGGTGACAGGAAGGGAATCCAGCTATAGAAAATCTGCTTCAACAAATTCCATCTTGACTGATGCAAGCATGGAAAAGTGGCCATTAAACGATGATAGTAACAATTATTAATCCCATTCATTGTTTCTCTGCCACTAAATACTATTTTACAGCTCATTTCTCATTCAGAAATTATACCTTAGATATTTCATACTGAAATTATCCTGAACCACCAATTTTTATTTTCAATTCTTACTAGGTTTCTTTCATGTAATATAGTCATATCTTTACAAAAACTTTTGCTTCAGCAATAAAGAAATGAAAGTAAAATATGAAAACATAAATAAAAAACAATTGCAATCAATGATCAATAACTTCAGAGATCACCCAAATAGTTTACATAGAGATGTTTATTGCCAAAACTGCGATACAATGTGCTGTTTTGCATTAGGCTAATGAAAACCAATTAACACTTATAGCTAAAATTAAAAGACAAAGACATAACTCTTGAGGGTTTTATAACACCACAAGAGCCTTTTAATTGAAAGATTACATGCATGAACAATTTTATTGGGTTATTATGTAAGGTTTGCTAAGTTATGCCATTTATATTATGTTTTTCCATTAAAAAATTTTTGAATATTTATAATTTGATGCTGTCATGCAGATATTTAGATCATGAAGGAATGTAAATGTGGAGAAAAAGCCATACACTTGAATGAAGTTCTGAAAAGAGAAGAAAATGAAAAAAAGCTATTAGAATCAAGACAAAACAACATTTATTGTAAGCTAAAATCTTTTTTTTTTTTTCACAGACAACCCAGATGGATGAATGCTTTTGATAAATAATATAAACCTAATAGAATGTTATGTAGCCACAAGACATTTTTTTAGTTATACATTCTGTAATACATTAACATTTCTACACAATTACTTGTGTGATAAATGTGACCAGACAGACAGTGCCTAATCTATGTTTGAATAGATATTAAATGCCAGTAGGTTCCTCTTATACTCAATTTTTCTCTCGGATCATTTGTAAGCTGTCATTCACAAGCACATTCAGTGGAGTATGTTTTTTTTAATTTATTTCCAGTTTTCGTAAATTATCCGCAGGTCAAGCTTTGCTCTGCTACTATGCAGCATTGCACTTTGTACGCAAGTATTATATAACCTGCCCTTTACACTGAGAGATCCTTGGATCCAGCAATGGTAATAGCTTTTTTGAACTGTTCCATCCCAGTCTTACTCTATATAAATATAATAATCCCTGAATGGGATGCTGATCCACTGTATAGGTTAAGCTCATCAATTTTTGAAAGGGTGGTGGTGGTGGACAAATACAAATTACATTGACTCCAGTACTTGATTGGTACTTTATTTTATTGACCTCTTCCCCAACCCAAAGGAGGTGAAAGACAGAGTTGACCTTGGTGAAATTTGAACCCAGAATATCAAGGACCAGAAGCGATATTGCTAAACGTTTTCATCTGATATGCTAACAATTCTACCAGCTTAATGCTTATGCCTGGCATCAGTAGATGAAGCAAATCTCCATTGTGTATAGCATTAGTTTAATTCAGGAAAATCTAATTGCTCAGAGTAACATGAACTGAGATCTCTAGAATAAAATGTACCACGCAGAGACAAATATTTACAGTGGATTTCCACTTGGAATTGCATATGGATGTAGACATTTGCATGCAAAAGATCCAGTCACTTAAGAGGGAAACCCAGGAAGCCACAGGATGAAGTATTGAAGCCATCTTTGAGACACTGAGCCTTACAAAGGAGATGATAAAGGACCAAGATGCTTGGTGCCTTGCTGTATTCAAGAAGACCTGTCTGCCATAGCAGAAATGATATTGGTGCTGGTGCCACATGAAAAACACTTAGTACACTCTGTAAAGTGGTTGGCATTAGGAAAGGCATTCAGCTGTAGAAATGGAGCCTGGTGGAGCCCCTGGTCTTACCAGCTCCAGTCAAACCATCCAACCCATGCCAGCATGGAAAACAGACGTTAAATGATGATGAAGATGATTTACTAGTTCTGTAGTGATCAATTTTCTAACCCAGGACAACACACTAAATATATACATTTTCTCTTTGAAGTTTGACTCTCTTTTTGTGATTTAGTAATGAAAAATTTCATCTAATTACTAATCAGTTATATTACACAATATATGAACTACTGATTTAATAGAGAATATCCCAGAAAGAAAGATAAAACTATTTTCCAAATCATTATATGGACATACACATAAAAGATTATAAATAAGAAATGAGTGAAAATAATGACGGCAGAAATTAAACTAAAAACCTAAGATTGTAACTTACATAACAAGGTGTAAAAATATGCATGATTACGTTTTAATATATATGCATACATGAGAGAATGTGTATGTCTATGAACCTCAACAAGGTCATTAAAGAACAAAAAGAAAAAAAATTAACATCTGCTTATATTTTTACTGCTAAATTTAGATGACCTGATCTTTTGTTTGTATGTTTTCAATGCTAGCAGTTGCTTTTATAATAAATCTATGAGACAGTCTGGGACATTTTTTTAGTTTTTTCATAAGTGCTACTAATCATTGAAAAATAGGTTTAGGAAAAAGTGTTAGCAATATTTTTTTAAACATCTGAGACATTTGGCTTTCGTTGATATCAAAGAAGGATACAGAGATACAGAAAAACAATGGCTACATGACTGGTTGGCTATTATACACCTGAAAACACAGAAATTTAGTAGAAGTATGTATTCTAAATACACACCTCTACTGAGGACAGACACCCTATCATTGTAACAAAAAGGAGTAACATATTGGATAGTGTTGTCTTAGGTGTGTGGTAAGAAGCTTGCTTCCCAACCATATGGTTCTGGGTTCAGTCCCACTGTGTGGTACCTTGGACAAATGTTTTCTACTATTTCCTCAGGCCAACTAGAGTCTTGTGAGTGGATTTGGTAAACAGAAACTGAAAGAAGCCTGTTGTATATGTGTGTGTCTGTGTTCCTCCACCATTGCTTGACAACTGATGTTGGTGTGTCTCGGTCCTTGTAACTTAGCCGTTTGGCAAAAGAGAATAAGTACTAGACTTCCTCGACTAAAATGAGTGGTGCTCCAGCATAGCCACAGTCAAATGACTGAAACAAGTAAAAGAATAAAAGAATGCAATGTTCGAGAGCAGGATGGAATAGTTCTGATCATGGCTGTACTTAGGACTGACCTTCCTTAAAAAAAGCACAATCTCCACTTGTAAGCTGTATATGGCTGGCAATGAGTCTACTTGGGACTGACCTGAAGCTAAACAACTTCCTTAAAAAAATCACAAACTCCACTTGTTGTTGGCTATATAGGACTGACAAGTTCCATACTTTATAACTAAGTAGCTAAGTACTTGGCAGTTAGTGTCAAGTACTCTTGCTGTGGAAAACAGTGCCTTTAATAAATACAATTGTTGAAATAAATAACAATAAAAAAAGAGAATTCTTCCAAATGAATTGACTCTTCTCTACAAAGCTTTTAGAACAATCTGGATTTTAGATATAAGTTAAAGAGGGGAGGGAGAATCTCTGTGTGAGTACAAACCTTGTATATAAATGTACCGTGCATAGAAGGGGAGGGCCTTATAAAAAGTAACATCTGACACTTATTCAAAGTAACATCCCAACCACAAGAAGAGGCTTGAATAGTCAATAATGGCTTTTATTCACATTCTTGTTTTAATTTTTGTTAGTTTGAAAAAATATTACAGAAAAGTCAGGAAATACATACCGTTTCTGTTTGATCACTGGCCTATCTGAGCATTGTTGAGAGCTTGTAAAACATGATTAAGAGCCACTACACAATTACACAATGGGTTTGATGGCCCATCGGTTTCTGCTACAAGAATAACTGTTAAAAACCAGAAAAATTCAGAGTATATATAAAAAAAGCATACTTTGGAAATCCAAATCTATCAAAACAAAGTGTTCTCATAGCGGAGCAATAAAATATTCAGTAACCCAAAGATCATTGAAGAGGCTTCATAGAATTAGGGAATAATTTATGAATCATTAATTTAAATAACCTTGAATTACACGTTTTTTACCTCCTCATCAACAAATTAGGTCAATTTATTTATTTCCTTAAACAAGTCGTGTACTGAAAATAAATTTGCATGAACATCACTGTTATACAAATGAGGTTGTTCATTTCCAGCCTTCCATGGAAAATATTCAATGGGTTTGAATGATTCACCCTTAGAAACATGGGTGTTTCATTCATCATCCTTAAACAACCCTTATTCAGGGACTTTTTGAGTAGGATGGGTAACTCAACCTGAAGAAAATTCTAACTGGACCCTACCCGCAAGATCATATATAGTGAGCTTCATAACCACACAACCCTTACTGGAAAAGAAGAGGAAGTGGTATACATTGTAACGATCAAGATAATGAAAAATTATTCTAATTAAGATTTTTTAAAATTTTATTTTAGATGTGATAAAACATCACCTAATCAGTTCATCTTAATTGATCATACATATTTTACATTACAAAATAACCAATGTTATTCAAAGCCATATTAACACTGTTATTAAGAAAAATTAATTATAAATCAACTTACATCCATTACCTAACCCAACCACCAATCCACGTTCAGAACACTTAAACTTTGCCATGTTCTCATCAATTTGTATTTTAAAGTACTTAGAGCCTCGATACATAACGGAGCATACACTTGCATCACTAAAAACTTTTGCTAATTCCTTAACGGTTTCCGAGTCCAGCTGAAAAATAGAAATAACAAAAAAAGAAAGAAAGAAAGAAAAAATTACTTTACAGAAGCCAATTGATGCAATTATAAATGGTAACAGATTATTTGAAATTTTTGCCTTTACTTTGTCTCAAAGCTCAATCTCTACTTGTTTAGGCTTCCCAACGACTCATCTTCATTACACCATGCCCTTCTATCTACAGGACTGTTTCTCAGTTACTGTAATTATAGGACAGTGCTACCATTAATCCCTCTTCTCGGAACTTTTTTCCTTGTACACACAGCATTATCCCTTACCACTGGAGCAAAAGGCATAAGTAATCCTAATACACATTTTAAACTTCACTTAAGCAATTGGAAGTTTTGAGTTTTAAAAGCATCAAGTCTGAAACTAAAAGTAGTCGAGATTATCATCATTATCATTTTCCACCTCCTCCCTATCATCCACAATCTTCTCTTCCACATCACCATCATCATCACTATCATCAGAATAACAATTAGCAGCTCCTCTTCTTTTAACTTTCTGTGGAGGTAGCATGTCTCATTTAAGATAATGTGACATGCTTGACATCTCTTACATTGAAGACGTATGAATTGATATAGTCATAAACCTACTTAATACATTCATTCATCCAGTTTTCGTTGTGCCTTGTGGCACTTGAGGCGACAGCAAGATCATTCCACCTTCTAACACTGAAAGCCTCCTTAACACGATCAGGTCTTCTTTTTTTTTTTCCTTTTATAAATTTTCCCCAAGCAGCTGTGTAAAATACAGTTGATGTACAGGGCATTGAGGGGAAATATGTGGACAGGGAAGGGTTCTAAAGTGTTGCAGTTTTTTGAAGGATGTAAATGAAAGGATTTAACCAAAAATACACACACACACATCAATCTCTGTGGAGGGAACCTGTAGAAGAGGTAGACTCAGGAAAACATGGGACAAGGTAGTGAAATATGATCTTCAGATGTAGTGTCCCATGAAGATGATGATAAGTGGCCAAGACTTCTGGCTATTTGCCGTGCTTGGGAAAACACTTCAAGCTAAGTGAAATCGTAATCGTGGCCAGTACGAGTGGTTGCTTGATTCAACTCCTGTGTGTCTGATACTCAATCTGTCTACTTCAGTACACAAAACATTTTGTCCAATATTACTCTTTTTCTCAGCTCTAGTTTTGCATATTAATTTTCCCCTTAACCCTTTTGATACCAACCAACCTAAGACTGTCCCTGGTTCTATAACAGAAAGTTCCTGTTTTAAAGTGATCTAAATCAAAACCTTTTATCAAAATTTTATGTTAATTTATGTTCTAAATACCAGCTTAGTAATTGACAAAGATATTTTAGTAAATCTTTGTTTAAAAATTGATTGAAACAAAGAATATTTTAACAGAAATATGGCAACAAACAGGTTAAGCAGAAAGTGAATGTTTTAAAATATAATTAATTGCACTGATCCTACAATATAACTGGTTAAATCTCTCTTGATCTGAAACAAATGAAAAACAAAGCAGACAGCAACAGAATATGCATTAATAACACCCACCACTTCATAATCTCTAACAACACATTATCCTTCCTGTTAAAAGGCTATTCATGGAAAACAAACTTAAATACATTACTCTTAAATCTCTCCAAAAATCTGTATCATAATATCAAAATTTTTGCACATATTCCCATATGATAAGAAGTTATTTAATAAAAATGGTGCTAGGAATGGTATCAATAACAATGTTGATCTCTAAAAAGCAAGGGACAAATTATTGATTAACCTTTTTGGTACCAAAATACCTGAGATCACATTTGGTTTTGTGATACAAAGCTATTCATTTTAAAGTGTAAGATATTATACTTATAATTTGTGAATTCTTCTTAGAGGCTTGACTTGACACCTCTCATGACAAGAAATCATTACATTAAGAATGAATGATTCAAAAAATAGAAACATTTTTTAGAGACATACTAAATTCATCATAGAAATTCACTTAGAAAATCAAATATTTTGCTTCTATATTATTATGTCAAATTAATAGCAAACAAGAATTTTATGAAGACTACATAGATAGTTGAAATATCTGATAATAATTCTAGATGGTTAAAAAGTCAAACCAAAGCAAGATGTTTTCCTTAGTCTGTAAGATACAGTAATTCTTTATGAAAACTAAACTTTATACAGCTATTCGGGATGTGTGTGCATGCTTTCTTTTAATTGTTGCAATCTTCCTTGGTAAACATGAAGAGATTCTATCTTTGTCATATTTTCCATAAAGCCTGCAAAGGAACAAACAGATGCTTATTGTCATTATCTGCATTCATACCTTAATTTTCACTTTAGAATTTGAGAAATGCCAGTGATGAAGTGTGAAATATTTTATCCAGAAACTTCTTTGATAGAAAACAGGCACCAAAATACATGAAACAATCTAAAACGGAATGACTGCTTACTTACAGCTTGTTCTAACAATTTCTACAACCAATGAAACCATTTTCCAATATATGATTTATAATTAGCTAATTTTCCTTTTATTTTTGTAAATATAGTTCTCTTTTACTTGTTAGTAGCTTGGTAAAAGTTTGGGTCAAATAAATAAGAATACACTTTGAATATACAAGAAAAATTCACATTTTAACAAAATATTGAGCATGGTTTAAATTACACCTTTTTTCCAACTAGGGAAAAAAGGTCTCAGAATATCATTCGGGGTCCTATATGTAAAGTTGGGTCTGTTATTACAAGTTTTAATGCACTAAAAACTATTTTTCCTGAATGCTATCTATCATCATCATCAACCACCACGTCCATTTTCCATGCTGGCATGGGTTGGACGGTTTGACTAGAGCTGGCAAGCTAGAGAGCTACATTAGGTTCTAGTCATGTGTTTTGGCTTGGTTTCTATGACTGGATTTTCCTAACGCCATCTATTTTACAGAGCATACTGTGTGCTTTTTACATGGCACCATCACAGGTGATTTTTATGTGACACTAGCACAGGTGCTTTTTATGTAGCACTGGCACAGGTGCTCTCAATGTGGTACCAGCACTGACAGGGTCACCAAGTAACTTGCAGGACAAAATCCCCTATAGTTGGGAGAGAAGCAATAACTAAGGTGACTTAGAATATATGTGTTGTTGAAATTGGGATTTGTCCCAATATGACCGTGTGTCTTTTATGCCATCAAATACAGTATACAAATTATATCATTTTCAAAATACCGAATTGTAGGATGGGCAAGTTGAAAATTGCTTCATAATTGTCAGTGGAAATATTACAATTTGACATACAATTTAGAGAATTAGAAACAATACCTAAAAATTAATAAAGGAAACATTTTTCACCTTCAAAGTTACTGGAAATGTTAAAAAATTTGGACATGTATTATGACATGAAAAAAAGTGTGTGTGTGTGCATTTAAAACACTTTCAACCTCAAACTAACTACAAGCCTGGAATTGCTTAATTATGAAGCTGCTAAAAGAGAAGCTCTAAATATATTTTTTTAGAATAGAATCTATTCTCAAAACAAAATTCCTATTCAAATTTCCAATACTAATATACACAAAGTAGTACTGGTCAGCTTACTTTACATATGTTAAAAGGGAAACAAAAAAAAGACGAGATTTCAAGAGTGAACTGTTACGATTGTATTGTATTGGAAGCTTAATGCATTGAAGCTAAATGTACTAGAAGCTTAGTGCTACTGTAAAATCTTCAGTGAGAAAAATGACCAAAAGTTTACTTGTAAAACTATTTAGTGCATATATTAAAATGATACCTGATGAGTATAGGCTTATTGAATCAAATATACACTGGGTTAGGTAGATGTCCTTTTACCAAGCAAAATGTTCCTTTTTATACACCGTATCTATCCTGCAACCATTGTTATATAAATTAAACATTAAAGTCTCAAGTACATAAGACAGGCAACCAACATGCAATGGTCATTCAACAATTTCAAACAAACAAACAATTGACGCTACCAATATACAAAATAGTTATAGTTAATAAGATAATAGGTTTTTTTTGCTTGTTTTTTGCTATTATTAACCAAATCATTAGAGATGAAATATGTGCCTCGGATATTATCAAGTTTATTTAAGATGGTGAGCTGGTAGAATCGTTGTCATGTCAGACAAAAAGCCTAGCGGTGTTCCTTCTAACTCATTACGTTCTAAGTTCAAATTCCACTGGGATCAACTGTCTTTCAACCCTCCAGGGTTCATAAAGTACCAGTAAAGTACTAGGGTTGGTGATATCAGCTACCCACCTCCCCTCAAAACATCTGGATTTGGGTCAAAATTTGAAACCATTAAGGCATTGTGCTTCTTTTGGATTTATGTTTTTTACAAACTAGATTATATATGTGTGTGTGTATTATATATAGATATATAAGATTGCATTTCTTAAGATTGGTGGCATTGTCAGATCACAAAAACCTGTTGGCCCATGACCTCTTAAAAATATGGAGGGGGAAATGCCTCCTCCTGTTGGTTTGGGATCTAGTCAGTTTGGTTGCCAGTATCAATTCTGTTTGAATTGATTTCATATTGTCTCCAACTAGGCAACTACAGGAATTGGTGATTAAATGGCTAAAATTAATGTAGGCAAAAATCTTTAGAAACTGGAAATAGTCAAGACAGCAGAATACTTGACTGGATACTGAGATACAACCTCGATATTTTAAAAAATCAAATCTTGTTAGGTGATTCCATCAAATACCACCAGTTATGTGTACATACATATGTTTGTGTGTATATATATATCTTTTACTCTTTTACTTGTTTCAATCATTTGACTGCGGCCATGCTGGAGCACCGCCTTTAGTCGAGAAAATCGACCCCAGGACTACTCTTTGGAAGCCTAGTACTTACTCTATCGGTCTCTTTTTGCCGAACCGCTAAGTTACGGGGACATAAACACACCAGCATCGGTTGTCAAGCGATGGTGGGGGGACAAACACAGACACACAAACATATATATATATATATATATATATACGACGGGCTTCTTTCAGTTTCTGTCTACCAAATCCACTCACAAGGCTTTGGTTGGCCCGAGGCTATAGTAGAAGACACTTGCCCAAGGTGCCACGCAGTGGGACTGAACCCAGAACCATGTGGTTGGTAAGCAAGCTACTTACCACACAGCCACTCCTGTGCCTATGAATATATATATATATATATATATATATATATATATATATATATATATATATATAATTTTACTGATGACATGTAATATACAATCTTTCATACAAAACAATGAGTGAGTAGGGGGGGGGGATAGGCTGAATAATCTAGAAATGATTTCTTTTATATTTTCACGGTTTTTCTTCTTCAATTAAACACTGAAAGGCTAAAAAAAAAAGATAAGGAAGCTGTTGGGTTGTGAAACGAAATTTATAAACAACTATTGTTCGTGGAGAATGTGTAAGAGACGAAACATCAATACTATTAATAATTTAAATGGTTTTTATATATCGATATATAATTACAAAACTTGTAAGAAAACAAACAGGAGTGGATAAAGAGAAACCAAAATTAAAAAGTAATAAAGTAATAAATCAATGACAACAATTTAGATTGACAACTTGCTTTAAAAATAGTAGGAGAAATGGTGACGAACAGAAAAGAGTATGTGAGTGTTTCCGGAGACAATAAGAAAGAAAAGTATCGATATGAGGTCGGTAGGAGTGAAAATATGAGTAAAGACAACAGACGCTGGCAAGCAAGAAGGAAGCAGAACGGGGGTGGGGTGTGAAAGATCAGATAATGGAATGTGCAGACAACAAATATACATATGTAATACCCAGCAGAGTAAGCACATAAATGTGAAACGAGGTGCGAAAAATAGTACTCGAATACCGGAGGTAGAGTAATATGTTTATTATTGAAGCTGCAAAAATATCACAAAAAACTGCTACTCAGAGTTTCACGTTCCAGTTCGTCGGACACTCGAAACTCCGAGTAGCAGTTTTTGGCGAGCTTTCGATATCAGTACGAAATATTGGCCTTTTCCGTAAAAAGTTTATTTTACCAAAGTTTATTTTACCAAAGTTTATTTTACCAAAAATGAAAACTACAACTGTCACTAAATGACTAGGATGTTAGAAACACCTACATTGCTAGAAATAAGAGCTAAAATGCTCTAATGCTGTAGTTTATATACATATATATATATAAGCAATCGCTCTCTTTTTGGTCTTAGAACTGTTCGTTAGTTTCCGTAATTTTTTATTATTTTTTTACTTTTGGTTTCATAACATGTCGAAGGCGACATTAGCTTTGAAGTTGGGAAAAGATGAACAGGAAGTTGAAAAAGAGTTCATAACTCCAACTAAAAACATTTGTCTCCCCTTACACACACTTCCTGTTTTGATACCACACTTCCTGCTTAACACAAACTTTTAACCCCTTTTTTTAAACCTAACACAACTCTCAATTCTCATGCATCCTTATTTTTCCAACCATTATATACATGAACTACCATTGAACTTCAAAAGCTCAAAGACAATATAATGTATTGGTATAGTTATTTTTTTATATATTATTTTTTTTTATATATTATTTTCTTCATTTTGTACTTTTTTGTAAAAAACATTTTCATTCTCCTTCTTGAAAATTTGCTACGCAATGAAAGCCGGTTAGAAATCTTTATTAAAACATGCTTCCAATTTGAAATTTTAAAACATGCTTCCAATTTAGCATTCTGCCTTATTCTTCATTTTCCTATATATATATATATATATATAGTTTAGGGACGTGAAACCAAGAGTAACCAAACTACGACCCACTGTGCCACACTATCCCTTTTGTGTAGGTACCTGCAATGAGAGTTCATTCCTGCAGCGATCATGTTTTAACT
>NC_142946.1:48972466-48989966 GCF_046866305.1 Octopus bimaculoides
CACTCTTGCTTACTCCCACTTTCTTTCTCTCTGTCTTTCCCCTCGCTCTTCCCTCTGGCTGGGTAACCATGTATCTCCTCTACAGCAGCACACCTGTTTCTGTCCTCTTTCTTGTTTCTCCCCTCATTCTCTATCTCTCTATGTAACCATGTACATCCTCTGTAGCAAGACACCTGTTTCTGTCTCCCACACTAATCTTTCATCATCTGCCACACGATCACCTCCTCTGACGCCCCCTCCCCTCTCAAAGGATCCTTGTCTTGCAAGTTACTTGGTGACCCTGTCAGTGCTGATGCCATGTAAAAAGCATCCAGTCCACACTGTGAAGTGGTTGGCATTTAGAAGGGCATCCAGCCTGTACTGGTGCCACGTAAAAAGGCACTCAGTCTACTCTACAGGCTGGTTGGTGTGAGGAAGGTCATCCAGCTGTAAAAACCACACAAAACAGACACAGTAGCCTTCTATCTGACTGGCTCCTGTCAAACTGTCCAATGGACATTAAATGATGAGGAGAAGGAAGATATATATCAATATATATATAGATATACATATATATATATAATTAGACTGGAGCCTGGTGTTGCCATCCGGTTTCACCAGTCCTCAGTCAAATCGTCCAACCCATGCTAGCATGGAAAGCGGACGTTAAACGATGATGATGATATATATATATATATATATACACACACACACAAACACTACTCATGGGGATGTGGGCAAGGAGTAGAGAATATTAAAAAGAAAAAAAACAAACTAAACCTGACATATAATCTATATCCGTGTGTGTGTAGACAGACAGAGAGAGATACTTATATATGCGTGTGTGTGCGTGTATATCATCATCATCATCATCATCGTTTAATGTCCGCTTTCCATGCTAGCATGGGTTGGACGATTGACTGAGGACTGGTGAAACCAGATGGCAACACCAGGCTCCATTCTGATTTGGCAGAGTTTCTACAGCTGGATGCCCTTCCTAACGCCAACCACTCAGAGAGTGTAGTGGGTGCTTTTACGTGTCACCCGCACGAAGGCCAGTCAGGCGGTACTGGCAAAGGCCACGCTCAAAATGGTGTATTTTATGTGCCACCCGCACAAGAGCTAGCCCAGGGGCACTGGCAACGATCTCGCTCGAAAATCCTACGAAGGCCAGTCAGGCGATACTGGCAGAGGATAATTATGGTGATGATGATGATGGTGATGAGTTCCAGGTTCTTTTCTGTTCAGCATAATTTTTATCTGCTCCCAAGGTGACCGTGAAGAATTTCGTGACCACCCCATGGTACTTCAGCAGGTAGGCAAGGTGGATTGTCCAGACACACACATATATATATATATATATATATATATATATATATATATATATATACACACACATATACAAAGTATGGGGATTTAGTTCACAAGTGATCTAAAGGATTAAGTATGTTAGGTAAGTGCTGTAACGGATTACTAAGGCTCCAAGGTTGTAGCCAAGACGGTAGTTATGGAGCCGTAGCAGATTTCCGATATACCGGATATATAATTGTTAAAGAGGACAACAAACGTTAAGGCAAGGCAAACATTTCAAGTCATATATAATGCATATGCATGGCCACACCCTTTAGGCAGATATACATCGAAGAATATATATATATCTATATTCACACGCAGTTTGAGTTGATTATAGTCACGGATAATTTATCAGATGTTTAGTTAATCTTAAACACTCCATCAGAAAGTGATCAGAATAACCAGCTTTCACTGTGTGTTTATGTGAGAGAGAGAGAGAGTACCTTAGGAAAAGGTACTAGGTAGCCAACAAGGAAGTGCTCTCCACCTTGCTAAGGATAAGCACCTAGTCTCGTCTATCCATCCACACCTCATACCTGACGTTTTACAAAATATGAGCAACAATAGAAAAGGGTGGCTGTGTGGAATGATATATATATATATATATATATATAATTAAAACATAGGGTAAAAAATCAGATATTAATTAATATCGATTTATTACCAGGAAGCTAGCACATTTAAAGAATCAGAGAGATTCAGAAAAAATATCTGAGATCTTAGGGGATTAAAGTATATTTTTATATATAACGGTGACCACTAAAGTGGACATTTAGGTCTTAGTAGACACAACATGTGGTCTATTTCTAGCACATTAAATGTCCACTTTAGTGGTCATCGTTATATATAAAATAAAAATATATATATATATATATATATAATTATGTGTATTTCTTCTATCTTAATGAATGCAATTATAACATGCGTTTTCTCCAATCCTTAAATTCTTAAATATATATATATATATATATATATAGATAGAGAGAGAGAGAGAGAGAGAGAGAGAGAGATACACATATATACACGTATATGTCTGTTCATATGCATGTGTGTGTGTAAAAGATGAGCTGGTCATGTCTTGACTGCTTTTAATCTCAGCAGAACTGCTAGATCAGGGTTATTGCCAAGAACTGCCCGCAGAACTCACCTTATTGATTACGACGATGATGACAGCAATGACAATGGTGTTGATGATGATTGTGATTGTGATGATGATATTGATGGTGATGAGGATTTAAACGCTGAAAACTTCAAACAAATAAAAGATGATTGAAAATAAGGATGATTACTGTGACTATTAATTTTCTTTGTTTTCCTTTCCCCTATTTTTGTTTTAAACAAAAGATTATTTTAAAACCAATATGCCTACTTTTATCTATATCTATCTATCCACTATATATATCTATGTCTATCTATCCATTATATATATATATATATATATATATATATATATATATATAATGATGAAAGTGCAGTACACTGAACATTAGTGTGTAGTATGTCTGTATGTACGTGTGTGTGTGTGTGTGCGCATGTGCAAATGCATAACACTCTCGGCCCTTGAGTCACTATTACTTCTACCAGTAATAATAATGATTTCTATTATTTGTCACCAGGGCAAAGGATGAGGGGGGCATTACAAAGACAGACATGAAGTATGGGGGGGGGTTACATATAATGGAAGGACAAAAAAAAAAAAGGAAGAATATACACAGTATACATTAAATGTATACATAGTATACGACATTAAGAAATTTCAAAAATAAATAAAGAAAAACTGTGACAGTAGTGGGGACAACCAAAGAACCCCACCACCCAAGATCAGCCTGAATACCAAGGATGAGAACCCTCTCCAACTCGTTTCCTCCAACTCGCAGGACTACACTCAGAGCAGTACCATCCACTCTTGCTATTTTTGCAACTTTCACTCACCTTTTGATAAATTCACTCAAGAACAGCACCTCCCCCTCCACTCTCACTTTCCTTTCCAGGTGAAAGTGGGAAAAGTCGATGATGGCTTTACCGAAGAAGAATGTTTTTGTCCTCATTCCTTTCATTCTCACCCACAAGACAACCTCTTCCACCACAGCCATCAGGCAAAGGAAAACTGCCTTGCCTGCCTGATTAAAGGAGGGCAGCGGGGCAATCATCACTATGGGCTCCCACCAACTTGTGGTATTTTGGCCCCTGCAACCGACTCATATTCCTTTACAATGGAGCTGACCATCTCCATTTCAGAGGCATTAGGCGTCGTCTGCATATACCCTCCACAGTCCAATTTTAAGAAGGATGCCTCTTAACTGATCCAACTTCCACAGCATTGGCTCGAGAGCCAGCACATGTAGAAGTGGTGACAGTGGGCAGCTCCAACGGACTGAACATGTGATACAAAACGGTTCCGATAGGTGGTAGTTTACTTTGACCACCAAGCAGGTGCTGCTATGTATTGCAGCAATCCAGTCTCTGAAAACGGGACTGAAACCAGCTACTTTAAGGTTGACCCAATCGAAAGCTTTCAACTGATCTAAATTGATCAGGGCCCCATTGAGCCAGCATTAGTCCCAGCCCTCTCTATGACATATCGCATAAGGTGGAGGCTGTTGTGGATAGACCTGCTCAGGATTGTGCAGATTTGTGCCTCCCCAGCCAGACTGCCGACAACAAGCACCAACCTTTTCACTAATACCTTGGCCAAGTTATGGGCCAAAAGTTCCCTAGCACATCTCCACTGTTGGCATCCTTTCTCAGCAGCATTACCACACCCTGGCTAACAGTACTAGGAATTTTTCCATTCTGCTGCCACTTACTATAGACATCTGCCAAACAAATCTGGCATTAATATATAGAATTTGTAGAGCAGACCATCGAAATTGGGTGATTTGCGAATTGGGCAATTGCTATCACTTCCCATATTTCAGGAGCCGTAATCAGCTTTTTGCAGAATCATGTCAATTACCGAGAGCCGCAGTAGGCTGTCCAGATACAAAGTAAAGTCTCCTACCATTGTCAACTCATCACCCTCCCCAAACAGCTGCTGCAAAACTGCACACATCTACTCAGAACCAAGTAGCACATGCCTGTCCCGATCCAGCAAAGACTTGATTGTGGTTTTGTTTCCCTGTTGTGTCTCTATGGTTCAGGTCCATCATATGGCTTCAGTTCCTTCATGTTTTAGCGCATGGGCCTTAGCTCTGACTATGCAACCTTCATGTTCCACCTCAAAAAAAAAAAAGGTCAACGGCCATTTTGCTGCTAACACATCAGTTACGATGCCTTTACTAATAGCCTCTTCTAGTTTGCTAACTAATTCTCCCTCTAATCTATTTCTTTCTATTGCTAAATCTTTGCTAAACGCTATCGATTCTACTCTACTCACTCTCTTCAGGTCGATCCACTACCACTTAACTAGTTCACTTATCAAGTCCCTGTAGTCTGTGTGCTAGTAAAGACACATTCAACTTCCAGTAACTGGGTCCCTGTCTATGGGTCTTATCTAAATCAACTGTGCATATCACAAATTTGTGATCTGTGTAGCCGACCAATTTAAATTGTGGACAGCCTATACTATCCCTATCCTCTGACCTAACAAATACTCTATCTAAATACAATCTAGATGACCTGTTGTGGTTGCTCTATGTCCACACTGGCACATCAAGGAAATCCAGTTGGTACCTGTCAGGAAGTTGGAAAGTCCTGAGCAGGTTTTTTAAGGCTTTTACACCCCCATCTACTATGTACTAAACCCACAGTCCTTCTGTGTGTCCAAAATACTATTCCAGTCCCCCAATAATACTAAAGTGCAAGACCTTCCCAAGAATGTTCCAAGACGCCTGAAGAAATCTGGCCTTCCAGCCCCTGTTGGGGAATAAACCGCCACAAGTCTAAAGGTACCACCTTTGCTGCCATTCATGTCCAGAATCACCACCCTACCATCTGGGTCCAAGAAGATAGCTCTACTTGGAGATCACCTGAGATTGTTGAGCAAGTGACCTTGCTTCCAAGCTGATCCCAGGTCATGCACATTCACACACCCAATTCCCAGCACAGCCATGCTAGTTGGAGAAAGGAAAACGAGGCTATTCACCTTGATTTTTGAGAAGCTTGGAAATTCCAGGCCTCTCCACTGGTGAAAATTTTTTAAAAGGCCCTTCCAAAAGCCTTTTATCAACTGACGTTTTTTTTTTAATCCCGACACTACATGGGAATTTTTCTTGGATCGTTTTATAAATGTCTGACGACGTTTTAATTAAAAGTCTGTCTTTCGGAGTTTTGATGATGAAATCTTCAAATTCCTTTTCTTCTGTCTCTATTTTGTTTTTGCTTTGATTTACAAAATCCATCAATTCACTGTTGCACTTGTTCACAACAGTGAAATTGATGGATACATTTCATCTACAGTTGTTTCTGAAGGTCCATGATTGTTTGTTTCTGTGATTTCATGCTGTTGTTGATGATGATGCTGTTTTTAAAGTTGTTCTTGTCATTTTTGTTGGAGTGGTTGTGAATTGGGTTGCAGTTGTGGTTTTTGTGTACTTTTTTGCCAAGTTCTTGGAGTTGGGCTATGTAATCTCCTCCTCTTTCACCTACCCCCTTTTGTTACAGTAATCCATTGTTCGGTAAGCTCTTCTTTCTTCATGTCATTGCAATTGCGATGTTGGTTTGCGAGGCAGTGTTCAGGAGAAGCTTGCTTTACTGTCACAACCGGGATGGGGGGGGGGGTTTAGAAAGATACACCTTCTTTGTCTTGGTTTTGGTGCGGGTGTAGGAGTCTTTGAGCACATCTTCATGATTTTGTATTTGTGGTATTTGTAGTGTTGGCAGCAGTGAGAGTTTAGTTTTACTTGTTTCAGAGTACAAAGTCTTTAAGTGAGTTACAACAGATCCACATACGTGTCATCTTGGCTTTCAACTCTCCACTAGCAGGCACCATCAAGGAGATTGATTAGATCAGGTAGCTAGCTTACATTGTAAGGTCAGTTCCATACCTATACCTGACCAGTTCTGTTTAGGTATTTTCTTGACCTCCAAGATTGTCACATCGTCTTCTTCCAAACCCACCAAGACAGCCACCACTAATCAGGTGATAGATATTTCTGGTGACACGTTCAACACCCTAACCTTAGCAAAGTGTTGGTCGCAATAGCTGGGGATTAACAAGTTTTCATTCCTAAAAGTTGTCGCAGAATGACACCTGGCTTCCTAAATCTCATTAATAGTTCCAGACTTCTTTCCTCGGACGATGTGGGTCTTCTGTTCCCACATGTGCACAAGGCATTTTTGTATTTGGCACTCAGAAGCATTTTCCATCCAGCGTGATTTAACTGCAATGCAGTGGTATGTGACTGTGTATCTTCTTAAGATATTCTTGATCATGTTGGAGGGAGGGTTAGGGCTATCCTTCTCTCATCCCTTTTAACAATTTTCCTGGTCATTTTCATACCTTCTTCATCTATGCAGAAATCTTCCAAATTTCTCGCAGCAACCGCAAAGGAAACCTCCACTGCAGCAGAGGCAGTTGTGGCAGCGGTGATATTTGCGTTTCTAACTTTCACTTCATTAGTGCTGTTGTTGTTGTCACCGCGGTTGTTGTTGTCGTCGCCATCACTGAATGTTTTGACGCTACTTAGAGACGAAACTATATTCGCCTCGGTGACGTCATTAAGTGTAGTCCATGCTACGTCTTTGTTCTGTCTTTTCTCCGACAAGGAACGCTCCCATTGTCGAACATTATGATGACTTCTTTATCAGCCATCTTTAGATAAATAAGGAAAATGGCAAAATATTTGCTTTATCGGTAGGCAGTTAAAATTTTAAAAATATTGATGTGCATACCCTGCAAAAACAGAGGGTGTTTCTAAACAAAAATACTATCGGCGCAGTCCAGACAATGTCCGAAATACGATGCTAACAATAAAAATGAAAACACGGGGCCTTAAAAGGCCGAAAAGATTATAAGCACAACTTACGGATCTTCAAGTTACCGTGACTTCACAGTATGGCGACCATAATAATCCTTTCTACAATAGGCACAAAGCTGAAATATGGGGGACGGGGATAGTCGATTGCATCGACCCAAGTACTCAACTGGTACTTAATTCATCGACCCCGAAGGAATGAAAGGCGGCGAAATCGTCCTAGGCGGAATTTGAACTCAGAACGTAAAGACGGACGAAATATCGCTAAGCATATCGCCCCGCAAGCTTACAATTCTGCCAGCTCGTCGCCTTAATAATAATAATAATTTCTACTTATAGGCACAAGGCCTGAAAGTTTGGGGAAGTAGGAGAGTCGATTACATCGACACCAGTACACAACTGGTACTTAATTTATCGACTCCGAAAGGATGAAACGCAAAGTCGACCTCGGCAAAATTTGAACTCAGAACGTGAAGAAGGACGAAACACTGCTAAGCATTTTGCTCGACCTGCTTAACGATTCTGCCAGATCGCCGCCTTAATAATAATAATAATAATAATAATCCTTTCTGCAATAGGTTCAAGGCCTGAAATTTTGGGGGAGGGAAGCAATCGATAAGATCGACACCAGTACGCAACTGGTACTTAATTTATCGACCTCGAAAGGAAGAAAGGCAAAGTCGACCTCGGCGGAATTTGAACTCAGAACATTAGATGAAATACCGTAAAGCATTTCGCCCGGCGTGCTAACGATTCTGCCTTAATAATAATAATAATAATAATAATAATAATAATAATAATGTAAATCAATGTGTTAGAAAAAGAAGCGAAAGCAATATTTAAAGAAAGTTTTTAAAAAATTGAACTCTGCCAAACTGACCAATTTTCACAGATCGAGGAGCGGCGAGGTTAAGAAGAACTGTGTATATATGTGTATGTGTGCAACTATGAGAGAAATTGAATGATATAACAGAAATTACTTGAGTAAGACATGCAATACATACTTTTTTTTTTACTAAAGAGAAATGGGTTTGTTCGTTTTTTACCTGTTTATTACTGGTGTACCATGGAAGTCCCTCTAACGAATATATACCGCATTCATTCGCAGCAATAGCGCCAGTCTGGGTTTCTTTTAAACATCTTCCCCAATCTTCCCAGCTCATAGTTCCAGTGTTTGTAATATAGATTGACAAGATAGATTTAGATTATAAAAAAGACAGCAGTCACCGTACTAGTGCAGCTGACAGAGCCAAGCAATGAATGCAGAACCCTTGCCTGTCAGAGGAGATTAAAGAGCTGTCCTCAAGTCGAGTAGACTCCTCTCACTCAAGCAACTCCTTCCACTCAACTCAACTCTTTCATCACTCTTTGTCCTCTTTAATTCGTCGTTTTTCGTTTTATTAGTAGTATTTTTTTTTTTCGTTTTGGTTTACAAAAATAAAAATTTCTACTGATTTTATTTTCATATTTTAAGAATATTGTCAGTTAATTTTTGTCTCGTTGTTTTATTTTTCGAATTTACTACTTCGTACCTTCTCCTCCATTTATCTCTCCTCCCACCTTTTCCAATATTCACACACACACATTACACATATAAAAACACAAACACGCACACATAATCATACATGCATATGTGTGTGTGCGTGTATGTGTGTGTTTGTATGTGTGTGTGTGTAGTGCAACACAGGGTAGCAACAGTAATTTCAACGCTATTATAATTACGCTCGTGTATTGAGTGCGTTTTCTTCTTGGCTGTACATACATACATACATACATACATACATACATACACACACACACACACACACACACACACACACACACACACACACACACACACACACACACATACATACATAGACACGGCTACTTCAACGAAAGGGAGATCTCCATAGATTCATAGAGTAAAACAAAACATTTCTTGTCAGTTCTGTAAAGAACAATGGCTAGTAGTTTCAATCCGGACAAGAATCCTCGCACATACATTCAAACATATATTTGTGTGTGTGTGTGTGCGCGCGCGCGCTCCATGTCTTGTCTTCGTAATTTCTAAAATTTCTCTTTCTCTCTTTTAGTTTCCTTCTCCCTTGTATACTCTACCTTTATTTTCACTTTGAATCTATCATTTACTTACCACACAACACACAAACGCACGCGCATATACATACATATACCTAGAAGTTTTAAAGAAATGTATCTGAAGTAACATATATATATATATATATAATCTACTTGGTTTGGCTGCCCTCCCATTCTCCGCGTGTTTGAAAATTTACTCCTTCTTACTTTCTCTCTCTCTCTCTCTCTCTCTCTCTCTCTATCTCAGAATCTCTATCTTCGCATCTTTTCTCAGACCTTAACAATTTCAATACCGATCTGTTCTGTGACTTTTATTTCCTCCTTATTCACAAACTGCCTTTATTCACCTTTCCTTCACACGTATATATTCTCTGTTAAAATAATTCGTCTCAGTTCTTACATATTTTCCCACCGTCTCTAACATTTATTATTCTCCACGTTCGAAAAATTTATTCCTATTTCTCTTATAATATCTGCCTATCTTTTTCACTATTTTCCTATCTTTATTACTCTCTCTCTCTCTCTTACTTTGGCTTTGACACTTACTCTTACTCTTTCTCTTATCACTCTCTTTCTCTTCTTTTATTTTTAGTTTTTCATTTCTCATGTGTATAATAAAGGTTTCCTTCTTTATTCTGTAAATTCTTTAGATTACTCCTACCTTCTACTCATCCAAAATTCCTCATTTTTCTCTTTTCCGTTCATCCTATCTACATTTCGTCTCCCTCTCTCTTTCTCTCTCCCTCTCTCTACCTACCTACCTACGTACATACATATCTACCTCTCTGTCTGTCTGTCTATCTATCTACCTATGTCTGAATGCATGTATGTATATGGTGCCACGCCACATTCTACAACTATGTATAAAATAATTTTAAAAGAAAATGAAGAGGTTGAGAGAATGAGACGAGATGAAGGTGAGAGAGAGAGAGAGAGAGAGAAGGTGAAAATGGGGAAAGAGAAGGGAAAGAGAATGAGTATGACTAGGAATGACTCATCACAATGGGTTACCTAAATGTACACTCATCATGCACATAAATATCACCTTTATGTATGTATGTATGTATAAGTGCATGTATGTGTGCATATATATATATATATATATATATATGCACGTAACATATTTTATACATGCATACATACATATATACTTACCCACCTTGGATGATTCACCAGAAAAGTAATATTTATACGAGTTACATACAAACATGTATATACATGTACAAATACATAATTACATACACGCACACACAAATATACATGTAAATGTATATGTAAGTAAATATATTAATATATGTTGTTGTACTTGGCGATGGTCATATTGCCAGTTCAGCCATCCCAAGTACAACAACATCTGTTTCAACACACGATTTCACATCAAAAATCTTGCAAAACAAATATATATATTAATATATTTATATATATATATACATACACACACACACACTTATGTATAGAAAGAGAGTGAGTGAGAGAGACAGAGAGAGAAAGAGATGTGGAGAGAGAAAAAGATAAGCTAACTTTCACCAGAAGACGAAACCAGATGGTCAACTAGGAAATGCCAACATGAACGTTTTACCATGCTAAAGATAGCACCCAAACATCATCGACACAACCACCCACTCAATGTGCATGTCTTTTTATGTCTATCTGTCTGCCTGTAAGTATGTATGTGTGGGTATATTTATGTGTATATACATATTTGTATATTTATACGTGCGAGTGTATGTATACATAGCCGTAAGCATACACACACACACACAGGTTAAACTCCTGTGTTTGACCCGAGCAAAAAGAAAATAGGGTTGATGTTTACCCAAGGTGCCATGTAGTGGGACTGAACCTGGAACCGTGTGGTTGGGAAAAATATCCATTTTCTCTAGGGAAAAAATTGGATCGTGTGAATTGTCCTGGTCCTCCTCCCCCCTCTTCGCCAGCGCACATTTATTTTTTTCATATTCGTTTACTACTTGTTGTTTTACACCTATTACACTTTTTTGTTATTTTTGTGACCGGGTATCGAAGTTGAGTGACTGGATGCGTGAATTATCCAAGTCTGTACACGACCCAACCTACATGACAAACATTGAAAAAAAAAATAGTGTATTGGGTGTAAAATAATGTGTAGTAAACGAATATGAAGAAAAAAATTTCACCGACGAATGGGGAAGTAGTGAGAGGACTCGGAACATTCCCGATGTGAATTTTCCGTGTCCTCTCTCCCGCCCCCCTTTAGCCAGCTCGCATTTTTTCATATTCGTTTACTGCATGTTGTTTTACACGTATGACACTATCTTTTTTTTTTTTTTGCTCAGGTCAAGCACTGGAGTTTGACCCACACACAGAGGCGTGGCTGTGTGGTAAGAAGCTTGCTTCTCAACCACATGGTTCCGGGTTCAGTCCCATTGTGTGGCACCTTGGGCAAGTGTCTTCTACTACAGCCTCGGGCCTACCAAAGCCTTTTGAGTACATTTGGTAGACGGAAACTGGAAGAAGCCCGTCGTATATATAAGTATGTATTTATGTGTGTCTGTGTTTGTCCACCCCGTCATCGCTTGACAACCGATGCTAGTGTGTTTATGTCCCCGTAACTTAGCGGTTCGATAAAAGAGAATGATAGAATAAGTCCTTGGCTTACAAAGAATATGTCTTGGGGTCGATTTCTTCAACTAAAACCCTTCAAGGCAGTGCTCCAGCATGGCCATAGTCAAATGACTGAAACAAGTAAAAGAATAAAAGATAGCAATACATTATATATATATATATATATATATATATATATATATATATATTCGAGAATAACCAGCTGAAATTGCAAAGATAATCTGGATCTCGACTGAAGAGAGAATACTCTGAATTACCTTAGGTTTCATGTAAGGTAATCCCATAAACCGGCCTTTACATATATAGTATGGCCGCAGTCAAATGACAAACAAATGAAAGAATATTTGATCGATCCAATTTCAATAACAACACCACATTTGATGCTTTATAGTAATCTAGCCGGAGCTCTCTGACCCACTAGCTTGTTTTTATTCATTAATTTCATTCTGTAGAAAACACTTTTGGCCTAAAGAACACCTTCGTTTAACAAGGTAAATGCATTCACTTTCATGAGACCATAGCAACGATAAAGCTAGTTTATATCTACAAAATGGAAAACTCTGCGTATTTATTTACATCAAAGAATAACTTGAAAATCTCGAAAAGTTTCATGCCATTAGCCCTCATTTATAATCAAATCACATGCAAGTATCATAAACATTCAATACATTTCAAATTTCACACAATAATTAATCTGGGTTTTTTTTTAACTAATGATTGTTTAAACTGGACTGGGGTCTTGAAATTTGTATGGGGCAAATGTGGGACCGAATCCAATGTTATAAGTCTTTGAGCTTAGGAGGTCATTCGGCTTGGGAGTACAAAATGAAAGTGAGAATATTGACACTTTAATGAGGTGATATTTGTTCCGACTCACTCTGTTCTGAGTTCAAATCCCACCGGAGTCAACATTGCCGTTCATTTTTTTTCATTATCATCATCAACCCCTGGACGTTGCTGTCTCATGTCCTGCGGCTCATAGGGTCGGTTAATCAATTTTCATGACATATAAACGTCTGGTATTGCAATATTATCCCTGAACAGTATGCCAGTGTGTTGCAGGGTTACTCATTTATAGCAGAAGCAACGTGAATGAAGTGTTTTGCTCAAGAACACAATGCACCGTCTGGTTTGGGAATCGAAACCACGATGTAGTAATCCCAGGCGAAAGATTGACGGAAGTGTAAGGACGTTGGACTCTACACCTTGCGATATTTGTCACTGCTTTTTGCGTTTTGAGTTCAAATCCCGCCATAGCCTACTTGGCTAATAAATTTCTCACCTGCAACTTGAACCACAGATTCCTTCAGTAGATTTCCCTTTTGTAGCAAGTATTCGGACTAGGTTTTTGGTTTGAAGATACCTTTCCTCCCTCAGTCCATCCTACCAGTCTCGAAGCCCTTGTAAAGGTTCATGGGTACTACTTGTCCATGCAGACGTGTCGCATAGCCACTCCTCTTTTTTCTTTTCTTTTTGTTTTCCAAAATTTTCTTCAGGTTCTTATGTTTTTCAACAACGGAAATTACGATTTTTTACCAAAAAACAATTTAAAAAAACAAAAACAAAAAAAAACAAAAAAACAAAAAAAAAGCTTCTCGAATTTTAATCACCCTTTACTCTCAATATTCAGTTTTTAACTTCATTTCGAAAAAAATCTTCGGAAGGGGTCGGGGTATTCCCTGTTTTAAAAATACGGAGATTATGATCTTAATTTTCATTCCTTTTTCGAAATTTCAATGTCGATTGCTTACGATAATTTTCCAATTTTCAGTTTGTGATCAGAAGCCAAAAGAGTATTTCTAAACGTGTAATGTAAACAATTTTTTAGATGTTCATACCAATACTTTAGACAGTGCATATAATAACATTCAGAAATTGCGATTTAGTTAGAAAAAGTAAAAAAAAAAAGTAATTAAAAATTCTAAATTCTGCAGCAGGAGGCCGTCAATGGCTGTGGATGTGACGTCACTGGCCAAATCCTACTTCAATCTGCATTTGTCGATAACTTGCCTGCATATCTATCCAACCGCTCTTTGAACTTATCTCTTTCCTGCAGAGACAAATACCGTCTTGACACTTACGTCCATCCTTCGCCTAGGATCGGTACATTTTTATTGCCGCAGAATGTGAAAGCGCATAGATCTTAAAACTTCCTCAGAGGGAGTTTTGGGATAATATCAGTTGATCGAAATTTTATTTCAATTCACTCACCGTATTGCGTATGTAGGTCTCTTAACCTGTTTGCGATTTGTATCTAGAGGGCTTTTTCTCGTATATTTGTCTCGGCCACACTGTGAGCCTACTTGTAAGGACCAATTTGTTCCCATCTACTACTACTACTACTACTACTACTAATAATAATAATAATAATAATAATAATAATGATAATAATAAATTCTTTTATTAGCCAGAAGGGCTCACATAAAACAACATTAAATGACATGCAACAAACAACATAAAAGACAAAAATGGGACGATACAATGGGTTTTACGGCGTGTAAACAAGAAAAACAATAAAAAATTAAACAAATTAAAACTCCCAGTAGGGAAGGCGCTTTAAGATCCTTGTGGAAATACCCACAAAAAGCCACGGGTGCAACAGAGCAAGAGCCCTTCTCCTTTTATTTCTCACAGGTGTATGCTCAGAATTGGTCCTTTCACACTGGCCATTCTTCCAACATTCACCCACAACAAACTTGCTAGAAGGCAACACTTCCCTCCCCACCCTCAACTTCCTTTTCAAGTAAAACTTGGAAAAGTTGATGAGGACTTGGCCAAAGAGGAACGTGACCAGACCGTCTGTCCAGCGTCCCACTACGCTGTTGGACGGCATGAACTTGCCTCTCCAGGTGCCGAGTTGCAAGCCCACTGACTTTTCCGCATTAATTTTTTGCTTCTGTCACCACTTCATATTCTTGTAGTGTGTTGCCAATTAGGTCTATATGCCTGTGGCTTGACACTGTGACGGTGACATCTTCAGCGTACGCAGACACCACTTCTCCCACATCCTAGATCACATGGAACACCCCTCAAAGCATGCAACTTCCGGAGTAATGGCTCAAGAGTCAGTACATTCAGAAGGAAGGTGAGAAGGCATCATTGATGTTCTGAACGCAAAATGCTGAATAACTCCAACAGGTGACCATTCACCCGAACAACCGAGTAGATGCCGCTGTACAAAGCAGCGATCCAACCGCGGAAAACTGGACCGAAACCAGTTGCCTTGAGGACAGCTGCTAAGTATTGATGGTCGACCTTATCAAAGGCTTTAGATTGATCTAGATTGATCAGAGCCCCACCCATGCCAGCCTCATTACCCACCCTCTGTATGATGTAGCGCATAAGATGGAGGTTGTTGTGAAAAGTCCAGGTTGGGATGGCGCATGTTTGTGCCTTGCCAACCAGCTTGTTTTGTACTGAAAATCGAGATCGAGCGAGCTTTTGCCCTTTTGCTCAACGTGTGGTTTCCGTCCACGCTGAGCTCGCCTTGGGACACCTGCGTTACCGTTTGACGAGCGGTTCTTTCAGCTATAGCACTCTCTCCATACACAGCACACATCGCAAGCAGCTTTTGCGGCCTTAGAACCTTGATTAAAAGCAAAAAGGTGTCGAAAATGCTCGTTTTTCTTAACTTGACATTCCATTTTAATGATTTTAATAAACAAAAATTAACTCGAAAAAAAAAGAAAAAAAAAAATTCCAAAATGATTCAAAAATAGAATTCTCTAAAAATACAGATTCCAAAATTTAAAAACGCAATAAATTCCAAAATTTAAAAAAAACGGCGGTAACTTAGTTGCCAATCCAATAAGATGTGGCTGTTTTTTCTATCAGGCCAAACATGCAGAAGATTCCTCGAATTTATTGACTATCACTGTCAATTTTCTAGCTTTCTCACTAAGGAACCCCCAGATGATTATACATTAGTGTGTGTGTGTGTGTGTGTGTGTGTGTGTGTGTGCGTACGTGTGTGTGCCTGTGCGTGCGCGCATTAATAAAATAACCAAGTGACAGAGTGACTCAAGGAGCGAGAGTTTCGTATATTGCATTTGTAGCTTGATGAGTACGAATACACGAAACTCCCGGCCCTTGAGTCACTTTGTAAATTCTGCCGATTATATATATATATATATATATGTATGTATGTTTTTTGTTTTTTTTCCAGTATGCATCGTGCCCCCACCTCACCTCCCAAAAAACCCCACACACTCACACTCACACAATATTGTTAATGTACTTGCTGTTTCCTTCTGATATGAATACTGACAACACTACAATATAGATTGATTTCCGTTAGTTATTCCACGAAAAACTGTATTAATTGTTTAGCATTTAGATATCAGTGGTAATGAAGAGAGGTCAAGTACATCTTAGTATACTCGAAGAAATATACTTTATTTCTTTTTTTTTTTTTTTTTTTTTTTGTAGTGGCCATCCAATCCTTGTTCTGTACACGAAAAACTGGTCTTATCGTCTTCGAGGAATGGGGAGAAAAGGGGATCTGTGACGTAATTTTACCAAGAGTATTAATTAACTTCTAAGTGAACCGGGAGGAATTGAAACTGAGTTGCCGATTCAGTAGCTAGGATGGTTTACAACCTACGTTGCAACGCTTGCTTCTATAATCTCGAGTTAGTAATATCTGTTGTGAAATGTTATTTTTAGTCTCTTTCCTTCTCAAATGCTAAGTGAGTATCAGTAATCGATAACCAAAGCAATTCGCAATCTGATGTTGACCTTCCTGGTTAAAATAGATTAGATTCCTTTACTCATTCATTATTAAGTACCATAGAAAAACGGTCCCCAACACCACACATACTAATTCCCTTTATTCCTTATAAATTTAATGTCTTGTATCAGAAATCGATATTGACAAACACAAGAGGTAGTATAAAGCTCGTTTATGAGCGGAGTCTAAACTGGTTTTCATTCTCAACTGTCAATTCACTTATGTTGCCAACACCCTTCGGTAACGGAAATATAAGTGGCTACATAAAAACTCCGTATGGCTAATCTACATGCGTGTAGTCAAAAGAATACAGGGGTTTATGTCTAATTTTAAAATAATAAACCTGTAATTGTTGAGGGGGAAGTTCCCTGGAGTAAAAGTAAGAATTAACCGAATCGCTTATTCGTTTTCACTCCTGGATAAAACCAGCCTTTTCATTTGTATTAATATTATTAACCCTACTGGATTCTCACATTTTTATCCTCTTTTGTGTGCCCTCTATATCTAAACATACATTTTATTGTTGCTTATCCGTAACCGAGTAGCCCCATAACTAAATCAAAAGCCGAGACCCCCTCGTGTCCTTTTAGACAGTTTTATCTCCGACAACATTATCCAATGTTTTTAACTTTTTAATGGAACTAGAGTAATATTGCTGCTGTTTCTGGTGGGTACGACGACTACATAAAGGCTCTCACTGCTTTGTTCATTTAATTCAATTTAATTTAATTACATATTTCGAGAAAGGCACAAACCGTCGCACTATTTCGTTTCCTAGTCCCCCTTCCTTCCACCTTATATAAAAATCTATGGACTCGCATCTCATGTAAGAAATAAATTA
>NC_142946.1:48992466-49039966 GCF_046866305.1 Octopus bimaculoides
ATCTTCTTTCTCTCTTCCAACAAGAGACATTTTATCATCATCAGCATCATAATTATTACGCCGGGCAAAATGCTTAGCGGCATTTCATCTGTCTTTATGTTCTGCAGAGGTTGATTTTCCCTTTCATCCTTTCAGGGTCGATAAAATAAATACCAGCTGAATACTTGTTGCTGGCCTGTACCAACATTTGAAACCATTATTATTATTATTATTTGGGGTTGATGTTACTTTTGTATAACTTGGTTTAATCTTTTAATCTATATGAAGTAACTTCCCATTGAGGAGTTGAACATACAATTTTCCCATCAGGCAAAATGAAAAAGGCATTGCTCCGGAAGATGGAGAGGGAGATGTGCTGGAACAGCCATTCTGATTTACTGGGCTCAGTTTAGCAGACAGACATCTCCACCCTGATAGCAAGTTTGCTTCCCAACCACATTTGCTGGGAAGTGGTCCGGGGGGGGGGGGGGGGGTCGAGAACACTGGAGGTCTCCACTACCACAGGTTCAACCATAAACCTATCAGAGAGTGACTGATACCTTGTCAGTTTGCTTTTCTCAGCCTGACAAGCAGCCGAGCTTGGGCTGGTGGCTGAACATACCATGTTGCTTCTGGAGAAGGTAAATATCAGTCAATTAATGAACTCTTTTCTTCTATGACAGAAAGAGCAGTCAATCTCTGTAATGTGAGTGACACTTATTACTCATACCACATACATAACCACCACCACCACACACATACGAGAGGTGCTGAAAAGTTCCTGGCTTTAAGGGTATCATGAAAAGCCTGGCTGGAGGCCCAACGTTCCAAATTCTTTTACAGGGCTTAGAAAAACTATAAGACCACTGCAATACGTATGAGAATTTGAGAGGGGAACACATTGAATAAAATCATAATTAACTGATCCTCCTGTATTATCGTTTACCCAAAGCCAGGAACTTTTCAGCACCACCTCATATGCATGCACTGTGGAAAGAAGAAAAGCAATGTTGGCCTTGACAAGATTCAAATTTTGAACATAAAAAGAACGGGGTAGATACTGTGTGGCTTTTGGTCACACAAGTAACTGGTTTGACAACTTAAGAGGTTCTATTGTTAACTTCATGTGCATATTTATTGACTAGAGGTGGAAACCAAGTGCATATCATTCTTTGTCTTCTGAGAAAGTACATAAACATACACATGTACCTCCATGAATTTATTAGTGACATGCCCATACAGCTAATGATAGTAACTGGAATTTCAGCAAGGCACTTACATCATACAGTCGTGTGAATATCTAGAATGTGGAGAGATATCATCATCATCATCATTTCAATGTCTATTTTATTGAATTTATTGAGGCAACTTTTCCATGGCCAGATACCCTTCCTGTTGCCAACCGTTACCAGTTTCCAAACAAGTTAATATTTTCCTATGGCCAGACATGTTTTTACAGAATATTGGAAAAGAATGACATTCATCTATAACAACTGCGTAATGTCAAAACAAAAGATACAAACATACATATTGTTATAAATGAATGTCATCCGTTTCCAATATTCTGCAAAAACATGTCTGGAGATGTAGGGGACTCTGAATAGAAGTAGTATCTTTGATATCAGGCAGCGGTCCCTTGCCTGGGACACGACCTGCTGTCTATATTAATTTTATATATACATTGGACACTAAAAATCTTGCTTGCGATTAGATTTTGGGATCAATCTGATACCAGACAAGGATTCTGGATTATTGTGATATTTTCTTTGTTTTTTTGGGGGGGATCAATTATATATATATATATATATATCCTATCTTCTACTTGTTTCAGTCATTAGACTGTGGCCATGCTGGGGCTATGCTAATCTTCTTTGTATCATTCCAATTTTAGAATATGTACAGACACTTGCTGGCCTTGTGCCAAAATTTGAAAACAAGAAGGAATAATTTTATTAATTTTTTTCTTTAACATGTTGCATAAAATATCGCTAATATTTTGACAAAATATTAGGATGTGTGACAAAATAGCTTGTTCTCAATGAATTCATTTACCAGTTACTATCTTTAACAACCCAAGGCCTCAATATGGTTGCATGACCTGCTAGAAATAACAGCAATACTACTCTCAAATTGTACCTTGTTGTAATCAAGGAAAGGACCAAATAGACTATGCCCTTACACACCCCTGAAAAGATAAGATGCTGATGCTCACAGCTTTGATCATAGACCTGTTCAATCAGGGTGGACCACCCACCAAGGCATTTCCCACAATAATTACACACCAATTAACACAAGAAACTAATGAATGAATGTGGTTCAAAATAAAAATGAAATCTCAAAAGCCATAATATTTTAAACATGAAATAAATAAATAAATAAATAAATATACATAAAATTTGACTTTTTGAAATTGTTTTTATTTGTTTATAAGTCAGTTATATATGTGTGTGTTTGTATGCATATACAATTAATTTTCTTGAAATTTATATCTCTATACAATCCACATGTATGTGCATGTGTGTGTTTACATTGGTGTGATGTCACATGCTATATATGTTTATGACACGTGTATGCTGTGTATCTATATAAAAGTGTTGTAACTTGTGGCACAAATGAACACACATACAGAAGTATGTCAATGCATACATAGATGTACACAGTTGTTAACATATATAATAACAGAGAAAGTATAAGTATATGCATAAATTTATGTAAAATTATACACAAGCAATAAACCCACATTCAAATGCATACATGCATGAATGATCCCCTCTTCATATATATATATATATATATATATATCATCATCATAATCATCGTTTAACATCCACTTTCCATGCTGGCATGGGTGGGAATATATATATATATATATATATATATATATATATATATATATATATATGCATATATGGGTACAGGACGTCACAAAATGTAAACAACATGAAATATGAAAATAATGTTGGGTAAGCAAAGAACGAGAGAAACAATGGAAAACAAGACAAGTAAAATAAAAAAAATGACCCTTCACCAGTTGTCGGTTGTCCTTCTACTCTTTATTTCAAGCAATGAATGGACCATTGCGCCTCCACACAATGTTCAATTAACACATCATGGAATTAACCTTGATAATCAAGGTTTTTGTGAGGTATGTATGTATGTATTTATTTATTTATTTATTCTTTTACTTGTTTCAGTTATTGTGACTGCAGCCATGCTGAGGCACCACCATTAGTCGAACAATTCGACCTCAGGACTTATTCTTTGTAAGCCTAGTACTTAATCTAGTGGTCTCTTTTGCTGAACTGCTAAGTTATGGGGGATGCAAACACACTAACATCGGTTGTCAAGCGATGGTGTGTGTTGGTGGTGGTGGGGGGGGGGGGCAAACACAGACACACAAACATATACATATATGACAGGCTTCTTTCAGTTTCTGTCTACCAAATCCACTCACAAGGCCTAGGTCAGCCCGAGGCTATAGCAGAAGACACTTGCCCAAGGTGCCATGCAGCGGGACTGAAGCCAGAACCATGTGGATGGTAAGCAAGCGACTTACCACACAGCCAATCCTGACACCTGTAGCTACTTACCACACAGACACTCCTGCGCCTGTAGCTACTTAACACACAGACACTCCTGCGCTTATATATATATATATATATATATATATATATATAAAACAAAAAAATGGAACAAGAATGTAACAGGCAACAACAAAACATCCGGCAGTTAGACGATACAAAGAAGGACAGGAAAAAACAAGCCTTTTATTGTCATTTGAGTTCCAGGTCATACTGTAGTTTCAGCTGGTGTTATATATATATATATATATATATATATATATATATACAGAGAGAGAGAGGAGGAATATGACTTAGTAGTTAACATGTTGGACTCATGATCATTAGATTGTAGTTTTAATTCCTGAAGTGGGTGATGCATTGTGTTCTTGAGTAAAACACTTCATTTCATGTTGCTCCAATCCACTCAGCAGGCAAAAATGAGTAATCATATATCTGTCGCAGCTGGTCTTACCAATCGGTCTCATGCTAGGAATACAACTGAGTGTTAGGTAACAATCTGATCACATAACCTTACACTCATCGGGGTTAGCTGATATGGAAAGGAATAACCTTGATGTGTGTAAGTTTATATAACCGGATTGTTACCTAACAATGTATTGTATTCCTAGTGTGAAGCCAATTGGTAAGATCAGCCATGATTGATATATAATACTGTACATTTCAGCTAATATACCCACTCTAGTGACAGATATATGAGTGCATCTTTTCCCTGACTTATGGACTCTTAGATGACTCACGTATGTTTATATATATATATATATATAAAAGGCAGACTGTATGATGCATGCGTACGAACAGCCATGCTACATGGCAGTGAAATATGGGCTGTAACTGCTGAGGACATACGTAAGCTCGCAAGGAATGAAGCCAGTATGCTCCGTTGAATGTGTAATGTCAATGTGAATACCCGTCAGAGTGTAAGTATCTTGAGAGAAAAGCTGAACATTAGAAGCATCAGTTGTGGTGTGCAAGAGAGACGATTGCGCTGGTATGGACATGTGGTGAGAATGGATGAGGATAGCTGCGCGAAAAAGTGCCACACCCTAACAGTTGAGGGAACCCGTGGAAGAGGTAGGCCCAGGAAGACCTGGGCTGAGGTGGTGAGGCAAGACCTTCGTACATTGGGCCTCACCGAGGCGATGACTACTGACCGAGACCTTTGGAAATGTGCTGTGCGTGAGAAGACCCGGCAAGCCAAGTAAGATCGTTGCCAGTGCCCCTGGACTGGCTCTTGTGCGGGTGGCACATGAGATGCATCATTTTGAGCGTGGCCGTTGCCAGTACCGCCTGACTGGCTCCCGTAGGATTTTCGAGTGAGATCGTTGCCAGTGCCCCTGGACTGGCTTGTGCAGGTGGCACATAAAAGACACCATTTCGAGCGTGGCCGTTTTTGTGCGGGTGACACGTAAAAGCACCCACTACACTCTCTGAGTGGTTGGCGTTAGGAAGGGCATCCAGCTGTAGAAACTCTGCCAAATTAGATTGGAGCCTGGTGTTGCCATCCGGTTTCACCAGTCCTCAGTCAAATCGTCCAACCCATGCTAGCATGGAAAGCGGACGTTAAACGATGGTGATGATGATGATGATGATATATATCTTGTGCGTACAGTTAGATGTACGACTAATGTATAGATCTCTGTAAGAGAATGAAATAAACCGTTCCCCTGCTGATCCATAGCCATTAGGCTTCCAAATGCACTTGGAACATCCAATGCTGAGTTCCAAATAAATGTAACAGAGAAACATATGTAGGAGCTAATAATTTACACTTGCGTTTATCTTAATTTTCCACGTTACATACATATAACATCCAGTACAATTTTGTAGGCATATATATTTTTAATTACCAATGTAATAACCTCATTGACTATATATAATTGGCGTATATAACAATTAATATAATTTTATTGACACTAGAAGGGTTTGCCTGTTTTGCAGTGCCCTTCCCACCATAAAAGATTAGCCAAAATCATTTATAGAATTTAGAAAAATATCCCAACAAACAAAGGTAAGCTTTGAAAGAATTAATACATTATTGCCAGGAATGCAGTACAGAGGAATCTAAAGACGCAGTCTTCAGCAATATGAATGCCTGCTAGTATGGACGAACCATTCTGGTGTTGGATTTTTTCTTTTTTCAACAGGCATGGCTGTGTGCTACCTGACAACATCGTTCCAGATTTAGTCCCACTGCATGGCACCTTGAGCAAGTGTCTTCTTCTATAGCCTTGGGCTGACCAAAGTGTTGTGTGTTTGCTGTCTCTGTGTCTGTCCTCCATCACAGCTTGACAACCAGTGTTGGTGTGTTTACATCCCCACAACTTTGTAGTTCAACAAAAGAGACTGATAGAATGAGTTACAAGTTTTAAAAAAAATAAGTACTGGGATCAATTTGTTTGACTAAAAATTCTTCAAGGTGGTGCCCCAGCGTGGCCACAGTCTAATGACTGAAACAAGTAAAAGATAAAAGGTAAAAGATTTCTTTAAATAATGATATCAACATCAAATCAAATATTGCTGAAGTAAAACTTACATTTGTGTTTTTCATAACAGAGATTATTTCAAACATTGATTTGATTACCTCACGTAATTCCCCCATGTCACCCAATAACTCTGCTAAACATTTTGCGTTTGCTAAGGCTGATATGAGCAGACTGATAATTCATAGCTCATGTAATCCCCCATCTCACCCAGTGACTCTGCTAAACATTTTGTGTTTGTTAAGGCTGATGTGAGTGAAATGATGAATCATTGCTATAAAAAAACAATGAAGATAATGAAAAGCTGAGATAAAAGATTTTACGCAGTCAACAAGATAAGCTTGTAAAGATATCTTTTATATTTTACTTGGTTCAGTCATTTGACTGTGGCCATGCTAGGGCACTACCTTGAAGAATTTTTATTTGAACAAATCACCCTAGTACATTTTTCTTTTTTAAAGCCTGGTACTTATTCTAGCAGTCTTTTTGCTGAATCAATAAGTTATGAAGGCGTAAATACACCAACAGCTGTTGTCAAGCAGTGATGAAAGACAAAAACACAGGCACAAAGACACACACACACACGTGTGTGTGTATGTATACAATGAGCTTCTTTCAGTTTTTCCTCTACTAAATCTATTCACAAGGCTTTGGTCAGCCCAAGGCTACACTACAAGACACTTGCTCAAGATGCCATCAAGTGGGACTGAACCCAGAACCATGTGGTTGGGAAGCAAGCTCCTTACTACACAGCCAATAGTTTTTATTTAAAACTTTTTTCAAGAAATTGTTTAAGTCAAATATTTCCTGATATACCATTACATGCATTATTAATGCCTTATGACTAGCAAAAAAAAAAAAAAAAAGGAAAGAAAAAGTAAAGTAGAGTAAAAGAAAATTAATAAATTCAAATAATAAAATGAAATGAACTTATTTGAAAAGGCCAATGAAGTTGTTACCCATGTTACCAAACCCAAAAGATATGAAAAATAAAATTTGAGTTGACCGGGAATTAAAGTTGGAACATATAAGGATTCGTGCATTGCACCTTCTATCTATTACTTCAAATTGAGTAATGCCTTGTGAGAGAAATTTGAGACAGAAACTTGAAGGAAGCCCATAATATGTATGTATGTGTGTGTACATGTGCTTGTGTGTGTGCATAAAGAAGATATATGCATCAATGAGAAATTTAGGATAAATTGGTGCATATCAAACAAAAAGCAAATACCAATAGATATTCTACCCCACTTGAGCTGTGCATAAATTTCCATTGGAAATGCAACAAGCAGGAGATGGACCCATAGGAACACTACAACCAATAATCCTCATGCCCACAAATACACATTCATCATATTCTTTGACATCCACTTTTCCATGTTGACATGGGTCAGATGGAATTTGTTGAGGCAGATTTTCTACAGCCGGATGCCCTTCATGCAGCCAATCCTCACTCATTTCCCAGCAAGGATTATATTATAAACTCAACTGCTCTCAAAAATTTTAAAAAACAGGAAAAATAATCCAGAAACCTTGTCCAGTATCGGATCAATCCCAAAATCTAATCAGTTCATGCCAGTCATGGGGCCAAACATCCCTGAAAGTTCCATTCAAAATCCATCCAGCTGTTTTTCAGATATCTTGTCCACAGACAAACAAACACGACTGAAACCAATACCGCCGCCTTCACAAAGGCGGAGGTAATAAAGATGGTTTCAAATTTTGGTACAAGGTTAGCAATTTCAGGGAGGGGTGTAAGTCAATTACATTGACCCCCAGTACATGACTGGTACTTATTTCATTGATTCTGAAAGGATGAAAAGGCAAAGAAAACATTGGTGGAATTTGAACTCAGATGGATGAAATGTCACTAAGCATGTTGACTGACATGCTAATGATCTTGCCAGTCCACTGCCTTTATAATAATAATGATAATAATAATAATAATAATAATAATAATCCTTTCTACTATAGGCACAAAGCTTGAAATTTAATAATAATAATAATAATAATAATAATAATCATTTTCACTCTAAGCACAAGGCCTTGAAATTTTTGGGGTGAAGGGGGATAGTCGATTACATTGACTCCAGTATTTCACTGGTACTTAATTTATTGACCCTGAAAGGATGAAAGGCAAAGTCGACCTCGGCAGAATTTGAACTCAGAACATAAGGACGGACAAAATACCGCAAGGCATTTCTTCCAGCATGCTAACGATTCTGCCAGCTCACTACCTTGCGTTTATAATAATAATGGTTTCAAATTTTGCCACAAGTCCACACATTTTGGGGGTAGAGTACTCCATTATTATTTTATTCTCTTGACCCCCTAGAAGGATGAAAGGCAAAATTGAATTTGATGGGATTCAAATTCAAAATGAAAAAAGGACAAAACTTAATACTACAAGGCACTTTGTTCGCTATTCTAATGGTTCTGCCTGCTATTGTTTTCCTAATCACAAAGTTTAATAACCCCTCAATTATCATTATCTATTTTCATCTTCCTCATTTAATTACTAGATTTAATTACTGGATTTAATTACTGCACTGAGTTTCAACATGGTGTATCACACCACAGCATAAGACAACATACATCAATGATGGTTCCAAAACAGAGTTGCTCAAACTGCTTGAAATAGCAGTTAAATATCCCTCAAAGCACATTATCTTATAATGGGGAAAACCCATTGAATAATGTGGTCCTGGATGTAGATGAAAGGTCGGCTGGATATAATTGGCATATCTTCAACTAAAAATTATTTTTAAGTTGTTTTTTTTCGTGACTTAATTGAAGGACAACAGGCAACACCCATGATCATTTTCAGAGCCTTCACAAGTGGTGGGAAGAAGTTATGCTTAGAGTGAAATCCTAGTCCAAATGCTTGCACCATACGTTCTTTTATTTGTTTCAGTCATTTGACTGCGGCCATGCTGGAGCATCGCCTTTAGTTGAACAAATTGAATTATTCTTTGTAAGCCTACTACTTATTCTATCAGTCTATTTTGCCGAACCACTAAGTTACAGGACTTATTCTTTGTAAGCCTAGTACTTATTCTATCAGTCTATTTTGCCAAACTACTAAGTTACAGAGACGTACACACACCAGCATCAGTTGTCAAGCGATGTTGTGGGGACAAACACAGACACAGATATATATGACAGGCTTCTTTCAGTTTCCGCCTACCAAATCCACTCACAAGGCTTTGGTCGGCCCGAGGCTATAGTAGAAGACACTTTCCCAAGGTGCCATGCAGTGGAACCGAACCTGGAACCATGTGGTTGGTAAGCAAGCTACTTTATTTCATTAAATTTACCACGAGGGCAGAACACAGAGGTAGCTTTGCAGGCTGGACGTAAACATTAATGAACATTAATGTTTATGAAATGATACAAGATGGGGGAGAACAAACAACGCCCGCTGATTGCCGCCTCCTGGAAACATTGTTGTTTTTCAAAACACATTGAGGTTTTAAACCTCTTACATTAAACAAATTTGAGGTTCTCCTCTTACAAAAAAACACAATAACTTTAATGAGGCACTTTAAGTAAGTAAGCTACTTAACACACAGCCACTCCTGTGCCTGTATGTATAAATATCCTTTATCTTTAACATGTTTCAGTCATTAAACTGCAGCCATGCTGGGGCACCACTTTAAAGGGTTTAGTCTAACTAATCAACCCCAGGACTTCATTTTTTTTTTTTTGCCAAGACCAGTACTTATTCTATTGGTCTTTTTTTGCCAAACTGCTAAGTTACAGGAACATAAACAAACTAACACTGATTGTCAAGTAGTGGTGGAAGAAACACAAAGACACACACACATATATATGTGATAGGCTTCTTTCAGTTTCCATCTAATAAATCCACTCATGAAGCTTTGGTCAACCTGGGGTTGTAGTAGAAGACACTTGCCCAGGGTGCCATGTAGTGGGACTGAACCCGGAACCATGTGGTTCATAAGCAAGCTACTTACCACACAGCCACTCTGATTAAAAAATTATAAAATAAGTGCAAAAGAGTTAGAAAAATCACATTTTATTTTTTTTATATACAAGAAAAGTATTTTTCTGCAAGAAGAAAGGCACAACTGATTGAACCAACCTCAATCCATTAACTGTAATTTATTTATCAATCAAGAATGGGAAAAGAATAAAGTCAGTCCCAGCAAGATTTGAACTCAAAACTATGGGGTACAAAAGCAGGTGTATGAAAGCAGCTGGTAATCTTGCACATTCTTATTGAGAACAAATTCTTACTAGGTACATGGTAAATGTGTAGGGCAGGGGAAGGAAGACATATAAACACTTGGGTTTGTTAGAAATATATTTATCAGTCTTTTTTTAATATTTTTTTTCCAAATATTTATTCTGTGTTGCTGTGGCTTCTATCTCTTCTCTTAAATCCAGAGTATATTACAGGTATTTAAATAGCACTCTTATTGTTTCACTGCGTAAGACTGCGGCCACATCATATCACTGTCTTCACAGCTTTTAGTCAATTATACCAAGCCAAGTACATACTTAATCTGGCATTTGTATGGTCAGTTATATAAAAAAAAAAAATAGAAAGTGAACAAAACAGTTAAGGGGAGATAGTTATGTCAGACATATTAGATCTTGTCCACCTGATATAAACACACTAATGCACACATACACACACATGCATGTATATATATATATGAAAGAAAGAAAAGAAATAAAAATACTGCGTGATCAAGGAAGAGGGAAGAGTGCTCAGTGCATATCGTAGAGTTTTATCTTATTTAAAGCAAACTGGAAATTTCACTAACCTCTATTGCAAGTTTCACATTACTGAGAATCACTAACATGAAATTTGAATAACAGCTTCTGAAATTTAATCTTGTAATCTATAACTGTCTGCATACGTGGTGTGTGTATCAACGTTTTGCTTAGGTATACAGGAATATTAATGACTCAGAGTTTGAATTCAATATATTTACATTATTTAGAATGAAACATTAGTTGGGTACAAAGCATAATATGAAATTGATAAAAATGACAAAGTAACAGATCATGTAACATTGGACTTGCTACTTCTTGTTCGTTTATCATTTATTTAAGTGTGTGTGCATGTGTACATGTGAATGTTTTCTTCTATCAAATTTTAAGTGGCACTATTTAACCAAGACCAAAGTGTTGTACACTGGACAGTGGAAATTGGATCTGGATCCATGCCCATGTCCATCGTCAGATAAAGATACTCCCTACTAAGAGATAAACAAAAGAACAACTAAATTAAAGCAATTCGAATGCATTGAGAATGTATCTAATGTTATATAGTCAAATGATTTTACAATAAGATCAAATGTGACTTTATCATATTCAATATGTGATAAAATGACCAGAACCATCATGCTTGTGTTTAAATATCTACAAACTCATTTAATGATCTACATTTTAATTATTTAAATGAGGGGAGACAAAAAAGAAAAGAAAGGTGGAATAATACAGGGCAAAATCTTAACAGGGTCGTTCATAATGACGTTTACCACCACCACAAAAATGGTGACCATAGCATCGACCCAACTAGAGCACCGGTAGCCACGCCCATTGCAACGTCACAGCCAGTATAACGCTGGCGATAAGGTTCTTGTACGTAAATCTGTCTGGTACCTGAAAAACAAAATAAGAAAAAGATAAAAAATATTTCTCATGGATGCAAAGAGAAAATGCATTTGTGAGAAAACTAGCTTTTATCTTTTACTTGTTTCAGTCATTTGACAGCAGCCATGCTGGGGCACCGCCTTAAATGGTTTTTAGTTGAAGAAATTGACCCCAAAACTTATTTTTTAAAGCCTGGTACTTATTCTATCAGTCATTTTTGCTGAACTAAGTTATGGGGACGTAAACACACCAAAACTGGTCGTCAAGTGGTGATGGGGGGGGGGAGACAAATACAGATACAAAGACACACACACATAGATATACATATACATATATGATAGGCTTCCTTCAGTTTCCATCTATCATATCCACTCACAAGGCTTCAGTCGGCCTGAAGCTATAGTAGAAGACATTTGCCCAAGGTACCAAACAGTAGGACTGAACCTGGAACCATGTGGTTGAGAAGCAAGCGTCTTACCACACAGCTACTCCTGTGTCTATATCAAAATTAATGTTCCAAACACCAGCTTAATAATGACTAAATGTTATTTTGCTATATTCTTCATTATTTTCAAAATTAATTGAATGAAGGGCAGCGTATTCCAATAGAAATAGGGTAACAAAAGGGATAAAAGACATTTATGCAGCTTTTATGTATAGTCAGCAAAAGCACATGGCTCAGTGGTTAGAATGTCAGGCTCACAATCATGACCTGGACTGGACTATGTGTTGTGTTCTTGAGCAAGACACTTCATTTCATGTTGCTCCAGTTCACTCATCTGTAGAAATGAGTAGCAACATCACTGGTGCCAAACTGTATCAGTATTTGCTTTTCCCTTGGATAACATCGGTGGCATGCTGGTCTTCCATAAGCAACTTTGCCTGAACTTGTTCCTCAGAGGGTAACTTTCTAGGTGCAACCCCATGACCAAAGGGGGTCTTTATCCTTTACCCTTTACATATAGTTAATTATCTATTTCCTAAAAATCATCATTCTGCCTGTCACTTGAACAGGCATAGGGGATACTGTTATAAGATAGCTAGCAATAGTCAAATGGTCACTATAGTGTTTGAGAAGAGAATTAGAACTGTGTAGCATTGCCAGATGTCTTTAGCTAATGATCCCTGCAGGGTAGCTAGATCTTTGCAAGAAAGTCATGCTGTACTAAGATTTAATACAAAGAAGGTGTGATAGCCAGTAGGGAGTTTGTTCATGGAAGGGACATTGAACAGGACAATTAACTGTAAGTAGAAGCTTCATGAATGTCTTTTTACCCTGTTGAGAATAGATGATAAAGATCTTACTGAATGATACTGAGATACCCTCAGCCTTCTTGATGATTTTTGAAATGTGGTTTGTCTGATACTAATCACTATTGACAATAAAGCCCAGGTCACATTCACCAGCTGCTTCTATGTAACCCAATTAGCATACTAGGAAAATATATTCAGCTCATATAGCCTTGTTGTTGTTGACTACACTCAGAATATCAAATCACTTTTATGCAGGCAGGTTACAATTCCCAAAATACAATGCATGCATTAATTCATTGTTTTTCCTTCACAAAAACAGGAAAAGTTTTATGTCATTGGCTGACATATCACTATCAGGTGACTTTCCCTGGCTATTATTCTTACAAGATTTCTGTTTAACCTAACTGCTGCATTTTCTTCTCCAGGCAATTTTATTTGTGCCACTGGTTGGGGGTCGAGGGCAGCTCATTTTCATGAATACACTCCAGATCATGTATCAGAACTAAAAAGAGTAATGGACCAAGCACTGAACTGTGTTGGACTAGCGTGATAAAGTGGTACACAGAAAAGTGAGGGAGAGGATGATATTGATGGATTTTTCATTTAGCTATCTTTGAAGTATCCAACAGACTTCCATGTGGTTTCCATCTACTCAATTCCACTCTCAAAAGTCAAGGCAACATGTGGTTATGAGAAACAACACTCGTAATAAATGTTAACGAGATTGAATCTAAGACCTTGTTATTTCAAAGCAATTTTCTTAACCACATAGCCATACCTGCCCCCATCTGAGATAAATATATATATATATGTTGTGTTTGAGAAGACCTATCAAGCCAACTGAGATCAAAGTCATGGCTAATGCCAGTATTTCATAGCTGGTACCCATGCTGGTGGCATGTACGAAGCACCCGCTACACTCTTGGAGTGTTTGGCATTAGGAAGACCATCCAGCTGTAGAAACTAAGCCAAATCAGATTGGAACCTGGTGCAGCTCCTCTGCTTACCAGTTTTTAGTCAAACTTTCCAACCCATGCCAGCATGGAAAGTAGATGTCAAGTGATGATGCTGATCTTCTACAGAAAATGAAGGAATTTTCAAATCCAAGGGTGACTGTGAAAACAGCTTAGAAAATTAGGTAAATATCCTTTAGAAGATGGAAAACAGTGGCCAGCAAGCCTCTACAGGGATTTGAACCCTGCACCTCGTAAAGTTTAGCTGAGCACTCTACTGACTCACTTGGCACTTCTACGTTTGCTTACAATATATATGATACCCACACATACTGCATCCAATGCATACACACTCACACATATGCACATTGCCACACATATCATATATAGATCAGTACATATGTTCTTGCACAATACACACACACACACACATATATACACCTTACATCTGTATATCTTTTACATGTGTGTAGATAGGCATATTTGACTAAATAAATGCATATCACCATATATCACATATACACAAATACATGAAATATATATACATCATCACCATTATTATCCTTTAACATCCTGAGGGTAGGAATTACCAGGACCTTCAGGGGCCTAAAAATGGGAGATATTGATGAAGGCCAGTGGCCAGTTCTGAGGCTGCTTGGCGGCTGTCGTCAAAGCCAAAGGTGGGTTCATTGAGTGAGGTCATCAGAACATGTCATGAAGACAAACTGACCCAAATTGGACAAATATGTCTCAAAAAATAAAATGCTTTATTTTTTTGTGAGACAGTCATCATGCAAACAAATACCACCCCACTCAATCAGTGTAAGCTGTTACCAGTATATTCAACAAGGTGTAAACTTATACCTGTATGTTAAACGAGATGTAAACTTATACCTGTAAATATTCTACTTATGTAGACAGATGTATTTGACTAAATATATGTGTGTCTGTGTACCAAATTTCATAGTGTGTGTGTGTGCACAGTGGAGGCGCAATGGCCCAGTGGTTAGGATTGCAGCTTCGATTCCCAGACCGGGCGTTGTGAGTGTTTATTGAGTGTTTATTGAGCTCCACGAGGCTCTGGCAGGGGGTGGTGGCGAACCCTGCTGTACTCTTTCACCACAACTTTCTCTCACTCTCTCTTCCTGTTTCTGTTGTACCTGTATTTCAAAGGTCCAGCCTTGTCACACTCTGTATCACGCTGAATCTCCCCCGAGAACTACGTTAAGGGTACACGTGTCTGTGGAGTTCTCAGCCACTTGCACATTAATTTCACGAGCAGGCTGCTCCGTTGATCGGATCAACTGGAACCCTCGAAGTCGTAAGCGACGGAGTGCCAACCACAACCAACCAACCATGCGTGCACATGTGTATTTGTGCACATCTCCCTGTGTGTTCACATTGACACAACCTGAGCAGCTGAGGCATTTAGTCCCATATAAACAACATATCTCCACAGCCTAGTGGTTGGACATGGCATCTTGGCATAGAATAATGCTGCCTCAAGAAATCTCACCCAACTGATGAAAGCCCGGAGAAACTAATGTAATAATAATCCTTTCTACTATAGGCACAAGGCCTGAAATTTGTTGGTGGGGAAGAAGTCAATTACATTGACCCCAGTGCTCAACTAGTACTTATTTCGTTGACCCCCCCTGAAAGGATGAAAGGCAGGCAAAGTCAACCTCAGCAGAATTTGAACTCTGAACATGAAGACAAACGAAATACTGCTAAGCATTTCACCCAGCATGCTAATGATTCTGCCAGCTTACCGCCTTATTATTATTAATAATAATAATGATAATAATAATGGTGGTATGTGTGTACTTGTCTTTATGGTATACTTACCATAAGGTAAACTATTAACATGATGCACAGAATAGCCTGTTGGATACTCATTGGTGGCATATGTTAGAATCTGAGGTTGGTTGTAAAGCTCAGCATAAGAAGGTGGCGGCTCCATGCCTTGGTGATGATCTGGTCGGAATGTGTCTGAAAATCGTCGAGTTGGGCGAACTGCTCTGGCTTCTTCAATTGCCATTTTCCAAGCACTTTGGTGAAATACAAAAATTATGCAGTTTAATGAATATCATTCATCTCATTCAACAAAGCACAAGGTTAACTTTTCTTAATAAGGTGGTGGTGCAGGAGGAATTTAAAAAGCTGATAGAATTTAGAGCAGTGATTCTCAATGTGGGGTAAATGCCTCACTTGTTGGGCCTGTGAAAATGGTGATAGGGCATGGTCCCGTAGCTGCCAGGCACGAGGTTCTCAATACAGTGATTCATTTGTTTTTTTCTTAGTCAATAATGTACTGATTTTTGTACTCAGTACTTAATAAAAGAGTTACCGGTAGATTCTTTTGTATTAAATCAATGGTTCTCAGCAAGGGTTCATATGGCCCCTGATAGTCCATATAATATTTTTGGGGTCCACACAATAGTATATTAAGGGTCCATTAAAAAATTTTTGATTCTGATGTATTTACTGGAAGAAAAAGATAGGGTTCTTTCTCTAACATGTTAAATAGTTAAGCCTACATAAGTTAATTTGTGAAAAACAAAACAGGAGTTTTGAAAGAAGTTTCTATAAAACTAGTCTTTAAACATCCAAGAAGCTAAAAGGGGGGGGGGGTCCACCAGAGTAAAACAGTAATCAAGGGTGTCTATAGATTAAAAAATGGTTGAGAACCACTGGAATATAATAACTGTGACAAAATATTAAAAATAAAGTTGTTTTTCAATCACTGGTGGGGCATACATATTTATGGAACGTTATAGTGGGGCCTGGGGGAAAATAGGTTGGGAAACACTGTTTTAGGAGCATTCATTTTAAAGACAACTGAATTCAGAGTATTCTTTAACTGGTTTCACTTAATGTACTTCAGCTATGTCTAGATTCTGTCTTCTAGTGCCTAAGTCAATTACATCCCAGTCACCCTGGACTCAATTCATTAGTTCAAGGTAGTTGAAATACAATTGGGATGTAATCCCGGGTGGCTGGTAGTAGCTGTGACTGAGGAGGTACAACAATTTCAAAACACTAGGTGTCTTAAAGTCTCCTTATACTAATAAATTGAATGTGTTATGAACGCACATTCACTTCAAAGAAGTTGTTCCCCAATGAGGAAATAGAACAGTAATGATTTATTATCTGTTAGCAGATATCAGTATGCATCAGTAACTAGTTTGTTTGCTGATATATATTTTTTATGATACCCACAAATACTGTATACACATATACACACTCTTTTATTTACGCACATCACTGTATATCATTTATACACATATACATATCTATCTACACAATACACATACATACAGCTTATGCCTGTATATATTTTACTTGTAAGTAGGGGTATTTGACTAAATGTATGCACATCTCCATATATCACAAATACACAAATACATAAATATATGTCGTCATCATTGTTTAATGTCCATTTTCCATGTATGCAAGGGTAGGATGGTTCTCAGGAGCTGGCCAGGTAGAAAAACTACCTATGGCTGCTCTGTGTGTTTTGGAAGGGTTTTTATGGCTGGATGCCCTTCCTAACACCAACCACTCTGCAGAATAGACTTAGGTAAACAAATTAACTTTAACAGAATGAAATCATTCTATTCGGCTGTTAATAAACATTTTCCTAAATGTAGCAAGTATTATCGAATTTTCACCTTGCATAGAATAAGAACTTTTCAAATTCGAAAAACATAGCACAAATAATAGCAGCACAAAACTTGAAAAAATTAAATTATTTCTACAAGAAGGAGATTAACTATAACGTAAATATATTATCTAATAGTAACAAAATAAGTCATTAATGTAAATAAAGTCAATAAGGAAAATGATGCAAGGGAAATAACTGGTGAAAATTCTATGCAAGGATCTGAACAGGTAAACACGTGCTAAAAAGCATAGCAATCTGAAAGGAAGTATTCATACCAAAGATAGTAACCTAAAGCATATCATCATCATCATCATCATCCAGTGTTTTAAATCCGGGTTTTTTTCCCCCGTTAACAGGGGTGGCCAGAGCTACCTCAATGCCATAAGCAGCCAAGGTAGCCAGATCTACCTTAATGCCATAAGCAGCCAACTTTTGGGCTGGCTGGCTGGTAACCATTCTCCTTTGCTATCATGAGGCTTTTCTGGAGTTGTATTTTCTACGGGAAGCCTCTGCCCTTGCTTACCCCCAACCTCAGTTTCTAGACATGTGTGGTCCCAAGACCAAAGCCTCTACCACAATTTTTAAGAAATGCGGTGGAAAACCACTTAGTAACAGCAAAATTAATAGAGATGTAGTGAACGGTAACAAGAACAAGAGGGAAAATGTTGTTGTCTTTTCCTTCAATAATGGTTGCAGGCGAGATCTCATTATTGTCTCACGTATAGCAATGGTTGCAGGTAAGATCTCGCTGTTTTAAAATGGCGCTGGCTTCTTTGTGTTTCGCTACAAACTGATAGTTTATTTATCAATATCAGTTTCCGATAAGGTGGCGAGCTGGGAGAAACATTAACACGCCAGACGAAATGCTTAGCGGTATTTCATTTGTCTTTACGTTCTGAGCTAAAATGCCATCGAGGTCGACGTTGCCTTTCATCCTTTCGGGATCGATAAGTACCAGGTGCGTACTGAGGTCGAAGTAATCGACTGACCCCCTCCCCCAAAATTTCAGGGCTTGTGCCTAGAGAAGAAAAGAATATTAATTTCCGATAACTGTAGATACTACAAGGTATTCATTTATTACCAAGAGTTACTTCCCCTTAACTATTTTACCTTATATTTATTAACACCCATCCCCATCCGAGGTATTCTGGAAGTTGATGATAATTAAAAATAGCTGCTGTTGTTGTTTAGCCCCAAGATCAACTCTGACTGAGCAGACCTATTGGTCAAAGACGTTCTAGTCGGGCCCATCCAGTCTTTTTTCCAGCAAGTGCAATCAAGACTACATAATCCTATCACATCATACAATCTTTTCTATGAAAGAAGGGTATGGTGTGTTTGAGTGAATTTGAAGGAAAATTTGGCTGCTATTTCTGAGTGTCCACATATAGGGACGTCACTGACTTGCTCTAAAAATAATTTGTTAATTATGTACAATGCTTTCTCTCTTTCTCTGAATAACAAAGACATTTGGCTTTGGACAATTGAGACAAATGAATACGAAAAATGTAAAAATATACAGAAGGTAATAGCTGAGGTTTTTGCTAGGGATTTTAATGTTTAAAATGGATATTTTACCTTGTGTCATCAGAACTTTCTGCACACAACAACAACTTTCTTTCCCGTGCAACCAATTCTATCAGACAATTGCGGTTCAGGTGTGAAGGAAGTGGGTTGGAAATAGCCACCTAAAAATAGTTGAAGAATAAAGATGAAAGGCAAAGTCAACCATGGTGGAATTTGAACTCAGAACATAAAGATATACCTATTATTAGTACTGAAAGAAAGAAAATGGAGAAAGATGGATGTATGAATAATTTATTTGTATGATATAAAGATGTTGAAATTAAAAAAAAAAAATAACAATATAAGTAAATTATAAGTTGTAAAGCTCAAAAAGATATATATATATATATATATATATATATATATATATATCAAAAAGATATTTTTCATACCTATGAGAGTAACTTCCCTTTTATTCAACGGGGAGGGGGTTCTTTTTCATAATGTCTATCGTCAAAATAGCTGATGAAAATGCCTCGAAGTTCTTAGCTCCAGCATTTGAACCTCTGAGTTCTATTATGACAACTTACTGATTGTCCTATACTATATATATATATATATATATTAATTCTCTAAATGAAGTATTAACAGTAACTGCACGATAAAGTGAAGTATATTGCCACTTAAGTGTGGCTGACCCCTAGGGGTGGATGTTACTGTTGCTTTTAGCCCCAGGAGGACATCTCCTCCAGTTGGCTTATCGACACACTACTGTGTCCTGTTTGTTTTGCCAAGGGAAGTTATCCCTCTCATCTTGATCTGTAGCACGAACGGACCCGGGTTTCAGGGTTATTTCCCTTCGTCAGCGTCCGATAGCCACCGATCTTCGATGAGAGATACAAATTCTTGGCAACCTTATGTATACTTTTCCAGTGAAATTCTTCACTGATATCGAAGAATTTGTATCTCTCATCGAAGATCGGTGGCTATCGGACGCTGACAAAGGGAAATAGCCCTGAAACCCGGGTCCGTTCGTGCTACAGATCGAGATGAAAGGGATAACTTCCCTTGGCAAAACAAACAGGACACAGTAGTGTGTCGATAAGCCAGCTGGAGGAGATGTCCTCCTGGGGCTAAAAGCAACAGTAACATCCACCCCTAAGGGTCAGCCACACTTAAGTGGCAATATACTTCACTTTATATATATATATATATATATATATATATTCCTCTACTTACATAATATCGAGGTCTCATTCTTTTGTTGTCATTTTATTATTATTAATGCCAACCACTTGACAGGGTGCACTGGATGCTCCTTTTCAAAGCAGTGGCACTAATGAAGTAACTAAGTACTTGCAAGAGACAGGACCTCTCAAACTGAGTGGAATGTAGTATTGAATGGGGTGAGCACAAATGACAGGAAAATTGGATGCAAGAGGAATTGGCTGTAGCATGCAAGAGAAGAGATTGTACCAATATGGACATGTTAGAAGGATAACAGATAGGAAATGATATACCAAGATATCTACGTAAAAGAAAGTTGTGCAAGAGGAAGATTTGTGTGTGTGTGTGTGTGTGTCCATCCATCCTCCCACTACTGCTTGACAACCGGTGTTGGTGTGTTTACTTCCCTGTAACTTAGTGGTTCTGCGAAAGAGACCTACAGAATAAGCACAAGGCTTTTAAAAAATAATAAAAACGGTATTAGGGTTGACTAATTCAACTAAAATTCAAGGTGGTGCTCACGCATGGTCGCAGTCTAATGACTTTTACAAGCAAAAGAGTAAAATAATAAAGCAACATGCAGAAAACCTATAACTATGTGCTAATAAAGAAATAACTTACCTGTTTACCTGTTTTTATACACACCAATGCTGAAGGGATCATCAAGACATTGTCACAGCAGCGGCTGTTTGGGCTCTCAAAATAGCGTAGCTTGCCATTCTTGTAGAGGACAAACCAATTCTTTTTCCAGCGATGCAAGATGCTACCTAAAACAATAGAAGCATTACTATAGGGGCATACCATCATTACATTGCAAATACAGAATGCCACCAAAGAAGAACTGTAGGGAGAAAAGGGTTTAATACTACTTGATCAGGACTGAACTGAGAGATAAACGACAAGATGGGATGTTTTTGATTGAAGGTCTGTTTGAGCAGAATTGATTTGGGGCTTACACAGTAACAACAACAGGATGAGATAGTCACAACCAGAGTATCTTTGATTGTGGTGGATCTGATTAATCGGTGCTGACTGGAGACTAATCAAGACAGGATGACCAAAGTTGGAATGTCATTAAAGATGTACAACATCAGAGCTGATCAGGTGGAAGGAACTTACGACAACAACAACAACAACGTCACAGTTGCAATATGTTTTATCACAGGTCTGCTCACTTGATCAGAGCAGACTTGGAGCTAAAAAAGACATGGTGGTCATGCCTGGAATGTCTCTCATTATAGATGTACAACATCAGAGCTGATCAAGTGGGATGAGATAGCAATAACATCACAGTTGAAAGATGTTTGACCACTGGTCTACTCAGTTGATCAGAGATGACTTGGCACTACACAATAACAAAAACATCAGTTACATATCTAATTCAATGTTTACACTGTTGAACATTCCTACACCATCATCATCATCGTTTAACATCTGCTTTCCATGCTGGCATGGGTTGGATGGTTTGACTGTGGAATGGTGAGCCAGATGGCTGCACCAGGCTCCAATCTGATCTGGCAGAGTTTCTACAGCTGGATGCCCTTCCTAACGCCAACCACTCTGAGAGTGTAGTGGGTGCTTTTACGTGCCACCAGCACGAGGGCCAGTCAGGTGGTACTGGCAACGGCCACACTCAAATGGTGTTTTTACATGTTACCTGCACAGGAGCCAGTCCAGCAGCACTGGCAACGCCCTCCTACAATGATAATAAAGCATTATTAGTCATTGCTGCACTTTGTACACTGCTAATCTACTTGAATAAGCAAGTTCAAAAATGCAAAGTTTATTTTTACAAGTTGCAATAGAATATTGATGCTTATCATTGTTAATCTGGATTGCAAATGAGCAACTTTTCAATCATGAAATTAAATCTTGATTAAAAATTCATACTCTACAACTATATTTTGAGTTTCCACTTTCTGGGTGAGTGTGTGTGTGTGTGTGAGAGAGGGAGGAGATAGAGAGAGGGAGGAGGTAGAGAGAATGTGTGTGTGTGTGTGTACACGCATGCAAAATTAAATAAATCAATTCTTACTCTGCCGATGCATCCAACCTGCTTTCATTATTTCATAGTTCATTTTGAAGTAGCTTTTTCAATAGACAGTCAGTGAATGTGTACACCTGTAATAAACAAATAAATAAATGCATTAAATTAACCTTAATACAAAAATTTAAATGTCTTAGTTTCTAGGTTATAGATATTATATTAAGGATACTGAAATGTAATGGTGTATTTTCAAACAAATAGTCTGACCATCATATCACAAATAGTTTACAAGCCAACAAAAAGTGTCCTTGCATCAACCATCAGCATAGAGTTAATGACCAAATGTTAATGTGGACATACACTGTATAACATATATGCTCCATCTGAAAGCCCGTAGAAGACAAGGACTTTAGTGAGTTGTATATTCAACATTGCATGCTTTACGAATTTTGTAAGGGCATCAATGCAGCAAGTATTGTATATCCTGATGGTGCAAATATTTGGAAATGCTAAAGGTAGTTTAACAAATTCAGAAACGAAGATTTCAGTCTTCTGGATAGGTGTTGATCAGAAAGACCAACTGTTCTCAATGATGGCACCGTGAAAACAGCAATTGAAGAGGATTTGCATCAAAATATCAAGGAACTCTTCTTGCTACTAGGTTGGGTCTTTGCTTCATCACTGAAATGCATCTTCATTGTATCTGTTCCAAAGTATTTCCATGGCCATTGCTCTCAGGAACTTTTTTGTTTAGCATCTTCCATCAAAACCTTTATATGTGTCACCTGCTTCTCTTCCCAGGTACAACATTTCTCTGCTGAGCTTCCTATATGCCCATAAGGCCTTTTTATTCTAATAGTATCTTTCCTTGAACTGCTGCTTTCTGGAATTCCCTACTATTGTCCTGTTTTTTGTTGTCTTTAATCATTCTTTCAATCGACATATTTTGTATATCCTTTATCTTCTACTTGTTTCAGTCATAAGACTGTAGCCCATGCTGGGGCACTGCCTTGAATTTTTAATCGAATTAATTGACCCCAGTACTTATTTTTTTAGTCTGGTACTTATTCTATTGGTCTCTTTTGCCAAACTGCTAAGTTATGGGAATGCAAACACACCAACACCAGTCGTCAAGTGGCGGTGAAGGGACAAACACACACACACACACACACATATATAGGACAAGCTTTTTTCAGTCAGTTTCATATTTCTTTATTGCCCACAAGGGGCTAAACATAGAGGGGACAAACAAGGACAGACAAAGGGATTAAGTCGATTACATCGACCCCAGTGTGTAACTGGTACTTAATTTATCGACCTCGAAAGGATGAAAGGCAAAGTCGACCTCGGTGGAATTTGAACTCAGAACGTAATGGCAGGCAAAATACTGCTAAGCATTTCCCCTGGCGGGGTAACGTTTCTGCCAGCTCACCGCCTTCTTTCAGTCAGTTTCAGCCCACCAAATGCACTCACAAGGCTCTGGTGAGCCTGAGGCTATAGTAGAAGACACTTGCCCAAGGTGCTATGCTGTGGGACTGCACCTGGAACCATGTGGTTGGGAAGCAAGCTTATTAACACACAGCCATGCCTGTGGCTATAGACTCACCACTTTTATTTTTAAGTAAACTTAACTTATTCTATAATGATGTACAAAAAGATAAGCCACAGTTGGAAAAGAATAGCAAAATACTCACCTTTAATCATGTCTACTATACTGATATGGGGGTTAAATATTAAACTTATACCTCACAACATAAACACCTCTCCTTCTTGTTGCTGCTGTTGTTGTTGTATGTATAAAATATTTTATATTACAAGAATGGTAACTTCACTGGACAATCATTGAAGCAAATGGAACCAACAAGACCGAAACTGACAAACAGACAGTTAGTGAAAGATAAACATTCCTGATGTAACTTCTAATTTGTGAATAACATAAACAAGTGTCAAAGGTAGTTTTGTCGAGTCTGTATTAAATGAGGCGGAAGATATATGATAATGATAATGGTGATGATTGTGCTGACAATGATGGCAGTTATGATGACAATGGAGATAATGAAAGCATTGATAAGGAGATTGACAATAGTGGTGGCAGAGGTGGTGGTGGTGGTGGTATTATGACAGAACACAATAGTGGTGATGAAGTTAATAAACTTGCAGCTGCTGACAATATTGCCAATAGTGTTGTTGATGATGACAGTGGTGATGATGAAATGATGATGATGGGTAGTGATAAAGGTGTTTATTATGATAGCTGAGCTAACAATGTGATTCCGTGTTGTTTTGTTCACTTCTTGTTTATGGGAGAAGGAAAGACAATTTATTTTCCAACAATGGATTAAATCATTAAGGCTAAATGGAATGCTCCCTATTTTTGTTGCTTGATGTTATTTTCATCTATCTATCTACCTGTGTGTGTGTGAGAGAGAGAGAGATAAAGAGAGAGAGAGAGAGAGAGAGAGAGAGAGAGAGAGAGAGAGACTATGTATGTATATTCTTCTTTGCCTTAAAAAAATTGCATGCAAATATACATGTAGAAGATTACCCACAATTATTCCGACTTGTTGAATTCAATATCTCCAACACCCATGGACACACTTATAAGAACCAAAACACACCACCCATATCTTTCAGAGACGTTTTTCCAAGCCCAGAATTATCACAGCACGGGGGGGAACAACTACATGAGTCGGTTGTCAGCTATCTAGAGACTTAAAAATTCCTGGTTTCCAGAAATTCCTCAAAACTGCTCCTGCCATGCCGATGCGTCTTTTTCTTCTTTATGACTCTTTCACTGTTCACTTTCCTGTCTTTTGTTTTAAAATGTGTACTGTGTATGTACATATGACAGCCATTGTTGTTTTCCTTTATTTGACTTATTGCTGGTTTCTGATCCATTTTTACACTATTTTCTATTTGGGGTAGCTGTCAGAATTGTTAGAACATCAGAAAAAAAAAAAAAATGCCTTGTGGTTATTTGTTCCGTTTCTTTACATTCTGGGTTCAAATCCTGCTGAGATCAACTTCGCTTTTCATTTCTTCGGGGGTCGATAAAATAAAGTATCAGAGAATTACTGGAGTCAGAATAAGCCCACCACTTTCCTTCAAAGATAACTGGTCTTGTGCTTAAATTAGAAATCATTTTTATTTACGCGCGCGCATGCATGCATGCATACATATATCGTATCTTTGTTAGAAACAGTTCCTTCCTTATAAATTTCAAATAATTGAAAATAAAAGAACATACACACACGTATAGACAGACAGACAGCATACACATACATACGCGCGCGCGCGCCTTCAGCGAAGACAAGCGTTGAGAAAGAGAAACGTCAAAAATATGCTTTTTAACATCTAATTCTGCAATATGCCGACCTAACAAAGCCGAGATCAGTAAGTAGACGGTGCATTTTCTTCTTCTTGTGTTACAAATAAATGAAACATCCTTTTTACTCATCAAAATAGCGCCACTCATACTGAATTTTATATAAGAATACACTGCAAACGCGTGGGATTTCGCTTATGTAATAATGACTGACATTGCTAACACGACCACCGAATGTTGATATCTACAACTTTATCACATCTGCAAGCTATTACGGAAGATGCATTTGGTCTTTGCATTTAAATCAAGATATACTCCGGTACTACGAAAACGCCCGAGATCCGTCGATCAGCTACACGAAGGGATTTAAAATATATATATATATATACTAAGTCGAATCTCACCCTTAAGTTAAGCTACTTCGACAGCTGGACAATGAAGGCAACAGGCCCGAAAAACGGCTGTGACAGACAGCAATCGACATCCCGATTCCTGCGATGCTAGTCGTCTTTCCGATTACATTGAAAACCATCCAAAAGCTACCATAGAGACCGATAAGAATGTAAACAAACCGACACCACCAGCGCCACCACCACACAACTGCTGTCAGATTGGCATATCTCTTTCTCTCTCTCATACTGATCCGACAGAGGCGACTGCGGTTGGTTGGCGCGCGCGCGTACACACGCACACACACACACACACATACACACACAGTGTACAAACAGATGCTAACTGTTATGTTTTGAGTTCTACATAGACATTAATCCAGTCTACTTCCTGTGTATATTGAACAGTGCAACTAATTATGAATTACAGACTGGAATACCTACTGCAGGGGCTCCTAACAACCATAATGGTGAAACGCACATAGGAACTATAATATAAACATGTTTTTACCCTTTTTTTCTCTCATTTACATACGTACACAAAAGGGACATAGATACAGGAAAAGCAGTAAAATGTGACAACCGATGCAGACTTTGTAGAGTTAACCCCAAAGACATCACCCACATCATAAGCAGTTGTCCGAAAATGCTATCACGGTATCACTTAGCGATAAGACGTGATGCTGTAGCTAGGACACTGTATAACGAGATCCGTCGAAAGGATAACTTCGCGGACAAAGAAATAAGAACCGACAGTATGGTGGAAGCCATCGCCACTCTTACTAAAAAGGAGTACTAGTGGAATGTCCCAGTGAAAACCTCAGTAAAATGTAAACACAACAGACCTGATATAACGATTTGGGATAGAGAAGAGAAATCAGCTGCCTAGCAGATGTGTTAACATAAAGCTTAAGATTAGCAAACAAGAAAATAATTAGGCTAAACTATTGAGAAATCTATAGTTACTCTATCGGGATTACGAGTTCAGGTTTATAGTTGTAATTATTGGGGCACTGGGATATGTAACACATAGCCTAAATACCAATCTTGAGAAATTAGGCTTCTCAAAACCAGAAAGGAGAAAGCTGATTCGAAGAACAATGCATTGTTGAAACGATTTTAATGAAAGAAATGTAATACCATAACCTCAACCTCCAATCTTGTACTTCACATATTGGTTTCAAATTTTGGCAAAAGGCCAGCAAGTTCAGAGCAAAGGATAAGTTGATTACTCAGCCCTAGTGCTCAGCTGGTACTTATTTTATTGACTTCAAAAGGATGAAAGAATTAAAGTTGAGTCCAATGGAATTTCTCCTTTATATAGCTGTCTGGCTTCCATGCCAGTGGCATGTAAATAGCACCATTTGAACGTGATCGTTACCAGCGTTGCCTTCCTGGCACGTGAAAAGACATTCGAGCGAAGTCGTTGCCAGTGCCGCTGGACTGGCTCCTGTACAGGTGCCACATAAAATACACCATTTTGAGCGTGGCTGTTGCCAGTACCGCCTGACTGGCCTTCATGCCAGTGGCATGTAAAAACACCCACTACACTCTCGGAGTGGTTGGCGTTAGGAAGGGCATCCAGCTGTAGAAACTCTGCCAAATCAGATTGGAGCCTGGTGTCGCCATCTGGTTCACCAGTCCTCAGTCAAATCGTCCAACCCATGCTAGCATGGAAGGTGGACGTTAAATGATGATGATATTGAGCCAATATAAACCATATTTACTTCTAATCAAAAACTGTATACAAGAGGATAAAAAAAAAAACTACATCATAGTAAAAAGAGCCCCTTCCCAGCAAAAAAAAATAGTTTAAGTTCTGGAATGAAAGTAAGGATTCTAATCAGGATGCAACATAGCTAGACACAATGAAGCAAGAATACTGTACCAAAGTGAAATCTATTTCATAGATATTGAAACTTTTACCAACGGAAAATTGCAGCAAAGCTGCGTGATAGAGGTGTCAAAAATGGCTGACAGACCATCATATAACTTGTTTTATTCTTTTTTTCTATTTTATTTTGACATACACATTGTGATTCTTTTCTTCTATTTCACGAATTCAGTGTGCACATTGCATGTCCATACTTCGCTTTCTGGTTCCTACTCAAAACTGTTTACAGAACACGACCATCTCATGAACCTGCATTTGTGAGAAATGCTTCATGCTCTGATAGTTGTGAAAGTATGTGGGAAAGCTGCAAAAACTATGGGAGGCCAGATTGACATACAGAACTGATTTGTCATAATAAGAATAAACCTTGTGGTCAAGAATGAAATTAGTGTCTTGCAGACAAAAAACAGACTCTTACCTTGCTCCAATTACTTCCTCTAAGGCCATTGTAGGCAGGTTATATCCTAATGAGTAGGGATAACTTTTTTCTAAAAATAGACCACAAGAGACATGGCTTATCAAGCATGCCTTTCTACTAAAATAATTCAGAGTAAACTTTTCATTCCATGGGCCACAGTTTGCCCATGACTGTCATAAAGTCTACAACAAGAGATGCTAATGTAACCCATAATTTACTTGTAGATACTCTAAAGCTCTATCTATGCTCAAAATATTTACAATGTTGAGAAACAACTGGAATTAATCATATTTTCTGCTAAAATAGGGATGGAATTTGAAAAAAAAAAATTGGTTCATATTTACCAACTTAATATGAAAATTGTCCCAAAAACCTTTCCAGCAATGAACACTCTATCTTCCCTGTTCTACACACTAAGTGCAAAAAATATCTAAGTGTTGATAGTGTTGTGAATAAAGAGTAGCCAAAGAATATTATACCAGATTAAAAAAAAAAAAAATGGCAGCCATAGCTTTCCTCTTACAAGACAATATCCCACAATGCACTTTCAGTAACAGTGCTGATAACGAACATTTAGGATACTTGACTGGTCTATCAAGGAAATTCATTCCTTAGACATTAATATCTGCAAACTGTGATATTGGCAGAATCTGATGGAAAAAGAAAGCAAGAGGCTTAAAGATCAGTGCAGATAACCTTAGAGTGCTGTATGTTATCACTGAGATCAGATATCCTGCCCATACAATCATATATGTATATATATACATGTGCGTGTGTGTATGTGCATATACACACATGTATCCGGCCTAATTAGAACACTGCTACTAAATCAGCAGGTAGAAAGATGGAAGCAATTTATTTAAAACTGGAAGTAATATATTTCAATTTATGCAAATATGTGTGTATCTGTATATGTGTATGAATATACATATATATCATTAATTAACATGTGGTTTTATATGTGTATGTGTGTATGAATATATATATATCTTAATACATATATAATAAACATATTTGCATAAATTTAAATTTAATGCTTCCATCAGTTGTGTATACATATGTATGTAGGTATGTACATATATGTATGTATTATGTATATATGCATATATTTGTTTGAAGGAAACATCATTATACATATGCTCTTTCATTAAAAAGCCTTTGTGAACAACATGTGCAAAAACAGCTGCCTCAAACTCAAGCTTTTGATCTCATTTCTGGTTCTCGTGGTAATATTATTATAAACATCATAAGCTCTATACAATTGAAGTCATGAAATTGCGTTGCTGTTTAAGCAATGTTCCAAAATAATACTTTTAAGTAACACTTTTAATGTTTTTGCAAACAATGAAGGTGTGTGCAGTTTACCTGCTGACAACTGGAAACAAACAATTTGGAAATTGTGTTGCTGTTCCAAAATAATTCTTTTATATAATACTTTAAATTGATGTTTTTAATTAATACTTTTGAAAACAATGAGTGTGTGTGCAGTATATAAGCTGACAAATGGAAACAAGCAATTCAGAGTACAAGAAATCAAAGACAGGTGCTGGCAAGCTAAAAGACTACACCAAGCTCTCTTGACTGCTTCGGCACAGTTTCTATGGCTGGATGCCCTTCCAAATGCCAACCACTTTATAGAGTGTACTCAGTGCTTTTTACACGGCACCAGCATCAGTCGGGTCATCAAGTAACTTGCAAGACAAAGATCCCCTGACTAGAAGTGGAAGCCGTATGGAGAGGGGTGGCTTTGTGCCAGTTGATGAAAGGTTAAAGTATAATAGAGGGATAGAGACAGGTGTGTTGCCGTAGAGGAGATATGAAGCTACTCCAGATAGAAAAGAAAGGAAAGGAGGAGATGTTGGTGGAGATATGTTGGAACATATCTTAAAGATACAGTGGGTGATGGTGCTAGAGAATGGTTAGAGGTGACTGTAGTAGGCAATGGTGAGAGATATAGGAGTGGCTCAGGGAGGCTATGGTAGACATGTGAGAGCACTGAGAGTAATAGCAGATTACAGGTGTGTATGAGTGCATCCATACACATACATATACATGTCTTTCATTTATTCACCTTTTGGTATTCAGATTACTCTATCAAATGCAAAGCTTATTAATTCACACTATTTTGACTTAATCATGCATTATCTAATAGCTCCGAGATTTTGATGATGTGACTTTAGCTTTAGAATAACATTGTAAGGTAGACCTGAGAAACTGAATCTAATCAGCTTGAACACAAAAACAGGTAGAATATGTGAGCCTGATATGGCCAGTTTAAATGTTAAGGGGTTAAATGATAAAGAGGAACGTGTATTTTAATTAATTCTTTTATTATTATAGCTTGCTACAAGTAACTGACAATAAAACTGAATATTTTATCACCTGTGGTTACTGGTGCACAACACCCAGACAGCTAGCTAAGAGGCTGAAGGATATTGGAATTGAGACACGCATTGCTGATCTGTAGTAAAATGCCATCCAGTATTCTGCAAGAATCCTAAGAAAGACTCTTGAGATTTGAGGAGAAGATAATGTCCTTGACTAAATTAGCATCAACCACAGCATGCCCAGTCCACCACCCAACAAGTATTGACAGCAGATGGACCACTTGACCATTGGAACATGTTCCTCCCACAAAAAGCGAAAGAGTATACACTCCAATGCAGTCCAAAAGGGACCGGGACAAGGCCCTACAGTAGTTGATGACAGATCCGATGTACACATTTGCCACCTCTGCCCGACTTTTCAGTGATAGTTCCTTCTCAGCCAATAACAATAATGATATCAATCTGGAAGAAGTTAAAAAAAAAGAAAAAAAGTTGGACAGGCTAAAATTAACTTTTTTGGCAAAATCGTAATTTCTATTGTCAAAAATATAAGTATCAGAAAAAAATTGAGTGGAGATGGGGTACCTATTCGAATAATGCAGAATAATGCCAATATTTCCATTTTCAGGTCGTGTTCACAAACTGAAAAGTAACATTAGAACCGAATCCAAGACTACAAGGCTGAAAATTCGGTCAGAGAAGCGAGAGTGAAGATTTCAAATTTTGGGTGTAATTATCGTTTTATAAAGTTCCAGTTTCACAGAAGAAAAAGCATTACTTAATTTTACTGACAATTTTTATCGCCGGATTATCAACGATTATGATTTTCTTTCGCCTTTCATTCATTGAAACTTCATTCAGTTTCACTTTGCCGAAAAGCCCTTGAAAAATATTTATCCTTATATGCACAGTGAATAACAAAATGGGTGGGGTGAACAAGCCCTTAAACAACAACAAAAATATACTATAATCGTATCTTCGCATTTTAAACAACAACCACAGATTAAACAATATGCTCCTCAAAAATAATTCTTAATTACACCCCCCAAAATCTTCCGGAACCAAAAAGGTGGAAGGAAAAAATTCTAGTTTAACAAAGTGAAAGTAGTACGTTATAATCAAAAATCAAGTTTAGATAGATGCAGAACAGTTCCTTAATAGTTCAAGATTAAATAAAATGTTAAGAAGATACTATATGTAGAAATAAAATTGCTTTAATAAACGACCCGAAAGCTTCTAATACTTTATTTTGTTCCGCTAAAGTAAGTAAATACAAAGCTAATGTAAATGGTATACCTTATGTCCCAATCTCCACGTCGTTTTCTTATAACTTAAAAATCGATATTTTTTAATGAAATTTTCTACAAAAACCTTTCAGATGGTATAGATTATGATTATATCAGAGTTTAATGTGAAAAAAATTTGATAGGCGCACGCATGCACGCACACACACATACATACATCACATTTATATTGACAAAACTTTAACCATTCCATTTCACTCCTTTTCTCCCATGTCTTTTCAGCAATAATGTATCCCCAACTGCATTATTCTGTTTGTCTTTCATGACGGTAGAGCAGTAGTATCATATTACCCACAGAAATTTTCAGTCCCACCATTCGACTCAATTTTATAAAAATAAATTATTAATATTTTTTTTTTTTTTTAAATAAAATTTGAAATTTCGAAAAAAAAAAGGGTGGGGGGTCAGTACGTATGAGTGTGAACCCACCATTTTTTTCTTCTTCACACTACATTCCAATATAATCGCCATCAGAAAGGTATTCGTAGAAAATTTCATTGAAAAATACCCATTTTTCTGAAAGTTATGAAGTCGAGTGGGAGGAGCACAATTGCGTAGATATGCAGACTTACACATCTTTTGAAATTGCACAAAATATATTAAAAACCTCATGACTAATCACTACTCCGTACAAGTTACTGACACAGCTGTGACAATAGATATATTTAGAAATCTAGTTTCTTCGTCCAAGAAATTGGCTAACGTTTATGAATGCCGTCATTATCAGCTGACAGACGATAAGGCTCTTGTGATTTATCAGATGATACAAACGGAATTTACGAACAAACCCCACCTCAATCCAATAACAATAATAGCTAAGAAATTAATTGCAGGAGAAATAATCTTTATTCCGAAATTCTTTGAATGGAAGTTTTACCATTTCAAAGAAAATAATAACAAGCTAATAATTTTGGAGATCATGAACAAAATGTGAAAAGTTCCACAAGTTTATGAGAGGAATACACACACACACTCAAGCGTACATTAAGGTGGTGCTCCAGCATGGCCACAGTCAAATGACTGAAACATGTAAAATAAAAGAACACACACACACACACATACAAATAACTAGGTGTTAAAACTCAGTATATATATGCTTCACAACAAAGCTTAAATCGAGTACAGATCAGTAATAAGAAATTAAAATAAGAAAAATTATTTCGTGAACTTCATTAGCTTACAGCTTTTCAACTATAAAGTTGCCCTCAGTTGAGTGCGTGTGTATCGCCCCATTGCTTAAAAAATGAAGTACAATTTTATTTAGGAAAGCATCTACATCTATATATACACAGAGAAAAGCATTACCGTCGAAAAAAAAAAAAAAATGGGCAAATATAGGCGCAGGAGTGGCTGTGTGGAAAGTAGCTTACTTACCAACCACATGGTTCCGAGTTCAGTCCCACTGAGTGACACCTTGGGCAAGTGTCTTCTACTATAGCTTCAGGCCGACCAAAGCTAAGTGGAATCCCAACCCACCAAAAAAAAAAAAAAAATTTTTTTCGAAAAAAAAAGTGAAAAGCGGAAAATTGGCGGGGGGGGGGGGACTGAAAGTTTGGAATGCTGATTTTTTTGCCAGAATTGGTATCTCCGTTGCTGAAAACGTCGGAATCTGCAGTAGGAAAAGCAATAGGGGTGGAGTGCATTTGGTACGCTTCCGTCTTTACACACACACACACATATATATATATATATATATTGATTGATTGTATAATTTGATATATACATACGTCACCCTAATTGCGCAGTTTTCGAGACATGGCGGTACGTTTTTAGAAAACGAAAGTAATTAGGGGTGGCAAGGGAAGACCACTGATAATACGCCGTGTTATATTTATTGAAACGGATTCACCAACAAATAATTGGTAGCTTCCTGTGGCATCTCAGAAACAAATTTAAATATAGATGTTGAATAGATATAGTTTGTTATGAAAATTACCTAAGGAGTGCAATTTTACAACTGTTATTATTTCTTCTATCTAGATAAACCAAATAAAATTAAATTACTAAAGACAATGTCCTAGTATGGCTCAGGCCTTTGGTCTGCCACGCGTACAAAAAAAAAAGTGTGATATCCACAGCTATTTGCTAAGGTTATTTCACTTTCATTTAACTATCTATCTATCGATATATTTATAAATAGATCTTCGTCCACCCTTCTTTTTTTGTATATATTCCTGTATTCAAGTTACCTCCTTAGGTGTAAGGGACAAAAGACAGAAATGCAGGAATGCATCGAATAATATAATAGATGATTACACACGTTTTGGAAACAACATTTGGGATATCAGTGTATATGAATAAATTTGAGAACACATATTTATATATACATTTTATAAGGTCCCGCTGCGTGACACCTTGGGCAAGTGTCTTCTACTATAGCCTCGGGCCGACCAAAGCCTTGTGAGTGGATTTGGTAGACGGAAACTGAAAGAAGCCCGTCGTATATATGTATATACATATATATGTGTGTGTGTGTCTGTGTTTGTCCCCCTAGCATTGCTTGACAACCGATGCTGGTGTGTTTATGTCCCGTCAATTAGCGGTTCGGCAAAAAGAGAACGATAGAATAAGTACTAGGCTTACAAAGAATAAGTCCCGGGGTCGATTTGCTCGACTAAAGGCGGTGCCCCAACATGGCCGCAGTCAAATTACTGAAACAAGTAAAAGAGATACCTGGATATATTTTATGTCGGTTTTTTTTTTTGTTTCTTTTCGTGAAATCCAAGTTGATATTTTACATTTCCCATAAGCAGACGGTCGAGAGACGATTCTACTTTTGTGAGGTTAATGACATTAGGAAGTAAATATTTATAAGTTCTAAACACCAGTCAATTTTTATTTTAAAATATCTGGTTTGGCGCTCTATATTCACTGCTGTTTGAAATTGACACCCCGTGTTCAAATCCTGGTCGGATCGTCATAACTGTGGGAAACTTGATTTAATTGATAAAACTGTACTTTGTAAAGTGAAACCGTGTACCTAAAGGAATTATTATTTAACAATCTCTTCCTGAATTTCCACTTGCCTCACAAAATAATTAAGTATTCATTTAGTTTATGCACCCGAGATGATGAAATTTATGCGCAAACTTTAAAGATAGGTCTAAAGATAAGATTTTCGAAGACAATGTGCAACAGGCTATACTTTTTTTAAAAATCCTAATTCAATGAATCTTATAGAAAACAACAAACCACAAAGCTAAATTGTTTCTCATAAATCTACCAAATAACACAAACATTGACGGTTAGCATGACGTACCCACCAAGTACTGAGATCGATTTATAATTCTGAAAAATAACTTAGAAATGAACAGAATTAAAACAGAAGACAAGACACAAGACTGATAAGTGGCCAAAAATTAAAAACAAAAAGAAAGCAGGACAAAATACATTCATTGACGAAGGTATAAAACACTGAATGAAGTTTTTAATTCGTTTTTATGCACACATACACACAAACATATATATATACGCATACATACTATTTGTGTGTGTGAAACAATAGGGCTAACTTAGAGTTTAAAAGTTGACTTACGCTAAAAATAATTTGTAATAAAACGTCCGGGAGTTGGAAAACTTGTATTTTTCGAGCAGTAATTAAAAAGTCATCCGGTAAACAACTATTGGTTGTATTTTAGCGTGATGTCATGAGGATTTGTTTACGCCTGACGTCATCGTTACCGTCATTCCTGGGTTGACCCGGACTACATATTCAAGCTAACCCCAATCCTGGATCTCTCGCACCGCTTTAAAGGGATAAAGTAGTTGTCTTTGACAAGTTTTCGCGTCGTAATTAACTCCTTTTCTAGTCTAGATGTCTTTGACTAATTATATCAACAACTTTCACTTCTCCACACAGCTTTATTTGCGAACCTACTAACTCCCATACCTCTACCTTTCTTCTTCATATCCCACAAACACCTAATCTAGTAATCGTTTTTCACAATTCATCTGGCACCACTGCCTCTACAGTAAAGGTATAGACCTCGCTGCAAACTCAAAGTAAACGTGCCATTTTCCTCTTACGTGGCTACTCCCATCATATCGTTCGTCGACTCTGCTCTCCATCTTTCGGTCGTATTCATGTCACGTACCCGTTCTCCTGCAGTTCTGAATTATTTTTCACCTCTTCGTGTTCCACTTTACTACTCGGCCTGCCATTTCAGCACACCCTCTTTTATAACTTCCGCTATCTGACTCTGCTGCTGCTACACCTATCCTAATTCTCTTACACCCGCTTTCCCTTGTCCTCCTACCTACCTTGTTTTTTTTTGTTTTGTTTCGGGCTGGTCTTTTTAGCATTGCCGATTACCGTACTCGTCTCCAATGATGAGGGGGGACTGGATGGCATTGTCCTATACCTATCTTTCAGCTGCGCATCCTCAGATTTCGAAAATAAGAGTTTTAAAGAAATATGGAATACGCCGTGTGAAATCCTAAGTTCTCTCTCTCTTTCACTCTCTCTCTCTCTATCTATCTATCTATCTATTTATCTTTCTCTCGATACAAGAACAAAAAGAAATTTAAAACGAAAACGGAGAAAGTAAACCAAAGAAGAAATAATTCCTTAGAGAGATAAAAGAAAAGCGAAAGAAGTACGGAAAACAAAAACAATGTCAACTACGACAACAGTAGTAACAACAACAAAAAGGAAAGCACAGAAGCAGTGGTGATGAAATAAATATATACACACTGAGTAGAACTGACCAGCTCTATCACCACCAACAGCAGTGTCGAGCACTATTTTCTTTATATATGGCTTTTGTCCATTGCCTCCTCATCTTCTCACCTGTCCCGTAAATGACTTCGCCACCATCACCCACTCTCATTCCAGCTTCCTTTATTATTCTTACAACATATTTTTACCGTACTCACTTTCTATACTGCCTCTAAAATAACTCATTGCCAACACTATTCCCGCAATCTTTATTCTCCTTTCTCATTCCTCGCCGATCACTCCACATCACTTTTTCACCATCTCCATTCTCTCATTCGCCTGTCCATTGACCATGGTGATGCCTTAACTGTAAGAATTTTAAACAAATGAAGACAATATTGTGATAGCAATAATGATTGTAAACAAATGAACGAAATATTTTTTCATATAGCAATGATAATTTTTGGTTAATGCTCATCCAAGACCGGCGTGTAATTTACAACCACACAACCTCCAACTTCTTCATTCTTTCTATCTGAGGAAAGACAGCTCTCCGAAACGTTAGATTTTTCACTCCTCGCAAAAAATCAACTCGCGGGTTTTTTGGGGGTTTTTTTTTTGTTCTTTTTCTCCAAAGACAGAGCAGTGGTGATGAAATATATATACACCCTGAGTGGAACTGACCAGCTCTATCACCACCAACAGCAGTGTCGAGCACTATTTTCTTTATATATGGATTTTGTCAATTGCCTCTTCCTCTTCTCACCTTTTCCATAAATGACTTCACCATTTATCGCTTTAATTGATACAGATTACCAACAGTTTTCTTAGCTTCTGGAGCTTGAGTATGTTGGTGTTCTACTTGAAGTACCTGAGGTATTTAGTTACATTCATTTACGTTCTAAGTTCAAATCCCGCCAAAGCCAACTTCGTATTTCAACCTTCCGGGGTTTCTAAAACAAACTTCCAGTCAAGTGCTGTGGTTGATTTGATAGCCGTCTCAGAACATTTCGCAATCTTTCGCTTTTCATTCAGAATGATTGTAAACAAATGAATGAAATACTGTTCTCATATAACGATGATAACTTCCTTTTGTACCCACCCCAAAATGCCCCCTTTATTTATTAATTTTTTTTTTTTTACCCTTAAGCTATCCAGCCATGCCTGCACCTATATAAATAAATAGATTGAAGATTTTTAATAAATTTCTAAAACAACGCACGCACACGCTCAACTGCGAGGATTTGGGTGATTGCTCAGTGGAAGAAACTAGATAAACGAATTCGGTACTGGTTTAAAAATAGATTTTACTGATTTCTCAGAACAGGTATATGTCATGTTTTACTGATCCGTAGAATTATCGAATTACTGATTAGTTACTTTCTGGGTATATATAGAAGCTTATGACAGATATTGGAGAAAAGTGAGAGGGAATAAAAAATTTAAAAAAAGGTATGATGCAACTTAGTGTTTTTTGTTTAATATATTTTCTTTTCTTTCTTTTTTTTTTACAAAGAATCTAATATAATAATGAGTGTATTGTTTTTGTATATTTGTATATAAACAATTAAAAGATATTTTTAATATGCTAGCCACTGATGAAATTTTTTGGAAAAAAATTTTATCTTTATATTAGAAGTTTATTTGTATAAATATATATTTGTCCAGAATCACGCCGGCCGCGGAGGAGGAGAGAAAATAGTAATTCAGTGAAGGAGAAGTAGTGAGATTAATAGTCCTGACTGAGAGGGAGTAAGAGAAAGTAATAGCAATGAGAGAAAGGAAGGGGTGATAGATGAATAAGGAAGGGGTGATAGAAGAATAAGGAAGGAACGGGTGAAAAAATCGGTGTTTCGTGTACGTGTACATGGGAAGTATGTGAATGTTTATATGTGTGATAATTATCTACCTTATTTATATATAAAATACTACAATTAGTCTCGTTATTGACGGCACCAGTGTCAGCTAATTAGTTTATAATTTTAAAAGTTTTGAAACTTATTTATAGGGTAAGGGAAATAACTCGTATATTATCTAGTTGAACAGTTGCGTAAGGGAAGTGATGACGAAAGAGAAGAACATGACAAACAAGAAACAATTGGAGAAATATTATTTACTGAACTAACCTAATACAGGAGAAACACAATCAGATTTATGAAATGTATTTCTCCAATAGAAAGGAGAAAGTGGTATGAAGGGCTTGCAAGGTTTGAGATTGCAGGTTTGGTTTGGCAAGTGCTCCCAGAAAAGGTATCTGGGTTCAGGTCTGCCAATAGTGATGATTTTGCATAGCATATAACTGGGAAGAGACATTTTTTGTAATATTTATGGTAAAATCTGCAGACCGTCAAATAAGCTGCAAAGTCATTTACACTTTGCTGTTCATTAATAAGAACTGGACATGTTCATTACTGAGTTTACTGTCATCACACACACACACACTTGCATGTACAAAAGTGTATGTGGCATAAAATATGTGTGGGTGTGTGTTTGTGTATGTATGTGTATATACATAAAAAAGTCAACTCATAACACCATAACTCCAAAGATTTCCCGAAGAAGAGATCCTAATTCTGAAATATTGAAGTATAAGATAAAAGTACAAACCATTGACTTGTGTTGTGTCTTATAATTTATAACTTACATTGTTTTAGCTTAAAAAAAAAACTAAAAACATTTATATGAAAGTACCTATGTATACCTTATACTGTAATCCCTCGCCGTATTGTGGTTCACCCATCGCGGTTCACCCATCGCGGTTCACCCATCGCGGTTCAATTATCGCGGTTTATTATTTAAGCTTACGTTGATTCCTCTGTGGTGTTGTTTTGCATTTAAAATAAAATAAATATATAAAAATTATTAAAAAATATATATACTGTGCAGTAGTTTCTACTTCGCGGATTTTCACTTATCGCGGGGGTGGAACGTAACACCCGCGATAGTCGAGGGATTACCTGTAATCATGTTTCAATAAATCTCAATCTCTTTCTCACTCTCCTCTTCCTTTTTCTCTACCTTGTACCTCTCCTACTACGTCGTTTTCCCATTACAACAAATATTCAACTAGCTCATACATGAGTTATTTCCCTTATCTTATACCTTTTCGAACTTCAGAGATTATAACCAAATTCTGCAAAAAGACGGGGAAAAGAAACATTAGATATTGCTCCTCGCTTTCTTTATAGTTTTTATCTATATCTATAATCTGCTTCTCCCTCCCTCCCTCCCTACATACATACATACATTTAACCCTTTTTCAGCTGACTGGCTAGCTGGTTAGGTGGTTGGTTGGTTAGGTGGCTGGCTGGTTGACTTGGCTGGCTGGCTGGTTGACTTGGCTGGCTGGCTGGTTGACTTGGCTGGCTGGCTGGTTGACTTGGCTGGCTGGCTGGTTGACTTGGCTGGCTGGCTGGTTGACTTGGATGGCTGGCTGGCTGGCTGGCTGGATGGATGGATGCCCTAAGAATACTTCTTTTTCCTCTGTATATCAGATGTCCATACGTCTATACAAATATCTATTTGTCCAAAAAGATAACAAAAAACACAAAGATTAAAAAGGATAAATAAGATACAACACTGTAGTAATCACACATCTCATAATTTTAGCCTGATCAGAATGAAAATATCCCTGCTCTTCCTGTGTCATCTTTGATATATTTTCACTGTCATAATTCACATCCAGCAGCATCTGTCTTATTGAATATCAGTTTGTACAACCTGGATGAGAGTCTGAATAGTTTGTGATTTTTTTTTTTTTGTTTTTTTTTGTTTGGTACTATATGATGTACAAACAATAAAGAGTTGAGCTGACAGATCTCAAGAAGACATCAATTCTGTGCCGCTACCACCCCTACCTCTAAGACCACCACTACCATCACTTCTACTATGATGACAAAGCAAACAGAACAGATGACCTCTTGAGGTTTGTTCCAGTTTTTGTTGTTGTTGTTGTTGTTGTTGTTGTCGTTTACCCTCACATCACTTATGATTGAGGAGACCTATGATCATAGAACTTCCAGCCTTGACCATCCTGTTATTTCTGTATAATTATAACTTGAAGTGCACTTCTAGAATAATAATAATAATAATAATAATAATAATAATAATAATAATAATAATAGTATTAAGAAGAAGAAGAAGAAGAAGAAGAAGAGGAAGAAATATATAAATAAATGAATAACTAATCAAACACACACTAAAAACAAAAAAAAATCACTACTTTTTATTTTTCAAAGCAGAACGTATTTGATTGCAAAAAGTGATCTGAAACACATCTGAGTTTCTGGGTCGAGGATATTGATTGAGACATTTGGTATTTGTGTGTGTGTGAGAGAGAGAGAGAGAGAAAGAGAGAGTCACACAATAAAGTACAGTCACACGGAATATTTATTAAACAAACCAAGTCCTATATACATCCATATATACACATTATCTCTTCACATGAAATCTGAGAAACAAGAACATCCACTTCACATTTATAAACTCATATTACGTACATGACACACTTTTACATATATACAGGAGTTGTGTTTTTGCTTCATCCTTTTCGGGTTTTTTTTATATCATTTTAATGGCTTAGTTAGAGGAGGAGGATCGGTGCCCATAGGCCTTTTCAAAGCCATTAAAGCTGATGGGATGAAAGGAGGCTGTTATCCAACAGAGGAGTAAAACAAGCCACTGTAATAGTAATACAAAAGCAGAGGGATGCAATAGCGAGTTTGTGAGACAGGTGCATGGAAGAAAATAGTCACAGAAAACAGTCAGAATTTTATTTAGGAGAAAGTCACATTTTATTTAAAGACTGCTATGAACAATTAACTAATGAAAAAATATTTTAAGTAAATTATTAATTAACTTGGGTATGTGGGTATCTTGAAAATACCTCACAGATGATTGTACACTTAGTTACCAGTTGCCCTTTGGCAAGTTATAGCACCTGTCCAGCCACCCTGCCAGGGACACAGCAAAGTCATGGGATTGCAGCATGGCAGATTGTGAAGGGGTAGCAGAAGAGCTCAACTGAGCCAATGGTGCTTTTTACATTGATGCTGAGCAGAGGAATCCTAGAAGATCAATGATCAAGATCACCAAATGCTATCAAGAGAGCATCCATAGGGGCGGTGTCCATGGTTGTGAAAATTTCACTAATGTTTGTGTGGCTAAAATGTTTGCTGGAAAAGTGTCTTGATTGACCAGTGCCTTGTGGGTGGAATTTATATAATATAATAATATTACATAATATAATAGTATATTGTACTATATTGTAAGATATATATATCATTTATATATACACACACTTATACATATACACACATATAAATACATACATACACACACACACATATGTAGGTGCATACATACATGGACATGCATACACGTCCATACACATCCATATATAAATGTGTGTGTGTGTGTAACATGTAGGTAGTTTCCTGCATGTTAATCCACAGTCATTTACTGGACAGATAATTATTGCCACTGCCTCTTCTTGCAGATTAACTAGCAAAGTCACACATGCACAGTCATGCATATACACATTCAGGTAAATACACACACACACACACACACACACACACACGCTTACATTGTTTCCCCTCTTCAGTGACTCCTCCTTCTCCTCCTCCTCCATCATTTCCTTTATCTCTTTTCGAGGTTCCTTAAACGAAATTGTCGTGTTCTAATGTCCGTGTAATGGTACGGGAATAATCAAAAGCATGAATAGTGAACGTAAACCAATTGATTTATTATTAGATGGAGGGAGCCTGAAACGAAATGGACAATGGTAGAAAATAGAATACTGAATAACAATGCTAGGACTTCTTATCTTTTGATTATGTGATTACTCATGTCAAGTCAAAGGAAATGGTTTTATTCCGCAGTCTGCATTAATTTCTAGCCTGAAGCTGCATTTCATTTCAATAAGTGTCTTTCCAGTCTATTAGGCGAAAAACCATGTAAAAAAGAACAACAAAAAGCAAAAAGACAAATAAAATGCTTAAAATAATATAAATATACAAAAAAAAAGAAAGAAATGCATTCTTGGGATTTTAAAAGGGTCTGCGTGATCAGACATTAAAGTTGATGTAATTGTCATCAAGATTTTGTTTTATTTTCACTGGAGTATTTTTGCTTGGCTTTGACAGATTTCACAACAGCAGCGATCAATCATGTTACCGTAGTTCTTGCTGATGTTGTAGTGGTCGTTCTTTGGTCCCAGATTATCTCTGAAGGGAGCTATCTGGCTCGTCAGATAAATTCATCCATTTTTGTTTGTTTGTTTGTTTTTTCTACCTGGCATTCCATCGTCATATGTCTGTAAATTGGTAAAATATATTCAAATTTCAAAACTGATAAATATTGTAGAAAAATAAATCTCTAGAAAAAAAAAACAACCTTAAAACACAATAACAATATTTTTCATGCTAATTCAAATAACATTGGAAATTATTAAAACAGTGTTTCTCAAACATTTGGTCATTCAGCCATTCATCGACACCTGCACTAGTAGAAAAACGACCATCTTTGGTTTCAAATCGAAAGGTATTCTTCCATCAGGATAACAGCAAGGATGACATTCTAAAGGCTGCAGCACCATATTCGCCGGACATTGCCCCATCTGATTATCATTTATTCCGCAGTTTTCAAAATCATTTGGATGGAAAAAATAGGAATTCTGTAGACAAGGTCTGAACAGTAATGGAGGAGTATTGTTTGTCATGGACAAGCGAATTTTGAAAGAGGGGACTTCCGAGTCTACTAGATAGATGGAAGAGCATTGTAGAAAATGAAGGAGAGTATATTTTTAGATTTAAAAAGAACTTTGTTCATCTTAATTTTGAAAAAAAAAGTATAAAAAACGCATCATTTATGGGATGACCTAATATATAGAGAGAGGGGAGGGAGGGAGAGGAGAGAGAGGGGAGGGAGAGGAGAGAGAGAGGAGGGAGAGGAGAGCCTAGAAAGTCAGGCGGTATGAGGTGTGAATATGTTTCACCACTTGATATCCGTAGGATTACGACCTTTTCACAGCCTTCATCATGTAACAATAATATCGGTGTATAATAAATTATTTTACATGTTTACCTCCCAATATGTATGCTACATATTGCAGAGTAAAGTCAAAGAATAAAAGTTTACAAGCAGCTACAAGAACGCTTCTGTAATTTGTGTGTCACTTGAAGGGAGAACTTCAAGACTGATAGAGTTTCTTCATGTCGTCGGCTGGAATATTCCTCTTTGTCATACTCTTTTATACTCCTTTACTTGTTTCAGTCATTTGACTGCGGCCATGCTAGAGCACCGCCTTAAAAGTCGAGCAAATCGACCCCAAAATCGCCAACCTTTTTTTCCAGTGACTTTTTTCCTAGCTAAAATTGTGACATTTTTCTCCGGACACTTAAATTGATAAATGCAGGTCATGGGCAAACGGAAAAACAAAATCGAAAGTGCACCATTCCAAAAATAAGTTACAGATCCCTGTTATATAGTTCAGATCGTAGTTTTATTAATTTCTTAGTTTAATTTCTTCTTTTTTTTTTTTCTCTTTATTTCTCTTTTAGTGCTCGAAAAATACCATTTAATCGCTTTCTTTTTTCGTTAAGAAGCAAAGCAACCAGCTGAAAATATAAAACGACAAAACAAAATCAATAAAGCATTGCTTTTCTTTTCATTCGTTTTTTTTTTTAATGTTTTTTTTACCTTTGAAGTGAGACCAACTCTAATCAAAAAGTAGGCATTTTAAAGTCCATGATTATCTCTCACCAGATGTTTTCATGTTATTCCGACATCTGTCTCTGCTTTTTGTTTACACGTTTGGGCCATTCTTCAGCATATGACATTATCGATAATGCATTCTGATTGATTATAGTGCTCTATCCATATTTTGATATCGATCTCATATCTCCCAAATCAATAGCTAACACTAGGGTGTATTGTGTGTAAATATATATATATATATATATACATATATACACACATATCTCTCTCTCTCTCTCTCTCTATATATATATATATATATGTTGTTGTTGCACTTGGGGATGGTCATATTGCCAGTTTAGCCAATAAAAACACACACACTGTATATTTGGTGTTAATTTGCTTCAGCTTTATATTATATTATATTACATTAATCCTATTTCGGCCATATATATATATTAACGATATTAGTAATAAGGATTACTGCGAGGTTGCATAGCATTACTTTTAAATCTTTAATTTATATACCACCTTACATAGACCAACACATGTTTCAATATACAAATATATATATATATATATATATATATATATATATATATATATTTATAAACATAATTAAGTGATAAATCTTTACCCTTTTAATTTGTAATATATATATATATATATATATATATATGTGTGTGTGTATGTATGTATATATATGCGTATGTACATGCATGTATATAAAGATACAGTATGTGTTTATTGTTTGCGTGTATATGTATATACACATGTATATATACGCATGCACACATATATCTAGATACACGTTTGTATGTCTATATGTTCAGCACTCAGATTGTCATATCAGAAATGATCGCTAAGTTAATTGATATATCTTTGCAATCATCTCTTAATCTTGCATTTAGAATTTATTTGTTGCTTTCTTTCTTTCCTTTCTTTTCTCTCTATTGCTCTTGTTTTTTTTTTCTTCTCTCTTTTTATGTATTGATTAATGAATGTACTTTAAATTGCAAAACTTATTGTTGTTGTCAACACTGTTGTACAATTCTTGTCCTCGAGCCATTTGTTTTCATTTCAAGATATGATATCGATTTCTTTTTCCTCACTGTAAATAAGGAATATAAAACAATAAAATAACATGGAAAGTAAATGATGACTTAATTTGAAACGTATCTAACGGTGTATTCTCTATTTTATACAATATTGTTTCCTCTCGTATCTCAAATACTGTTAGAATTATTAATGAAAAAGCACTCATCTTCGCATACATATTCATTCTTATAATGAAAATAATATAAGTATTATATATGTAACCAAAACATTACCAGGTGTTTCCTCCAACTACCTTCTCTGGAAAATATGAGAAAGCGAGAGAGGAGAGGAGAGTTTTCTCACAGGTGTTGGTATTGTTTGGTCTGTGTCTTGTATTAACTGTTAAAATACAATTTCCCCCCTGTAAGACGAAAATATATATCAACTGGTCTCAGTACTCAGCAAGAGAGCTTACACATGATTGCTTAGCCTGCTAGAAAAAAAAATACACTTGGGTTTCAGTTACACAAGATCTCCTTGTCTCAAGAAAAATGGAAACTTTTTGAAAACTGTGCATAGGCCTCTCAGCAGGTATTGACAAGCTTTTGGCAAAATTTGATGCAGATTCTCTGCTCGACTTCCTCGATCATGGTCAATGTGACAATCACACCTTACTTCCAAGCACTACTGTAAACAACAGAAGAGAGCTAGGACGTTAACACTTAGTGTGCATGCACAGCAGAGTTCAAGGTCAATCTGTGCCACCAAGCAGCTTCACTTTGCATGCTTTAGCTTCGTTACTATGGCAACAGTCTGGATACTTATTGATCAGACCTCATGTGTGTGTGTGTGTATGCATATATATGTGTATGTATGCATGTATATATATATGTGTGTGTGTATATATACATGTATATATATATATATATATATATATATATATATGTGTGTATATATATATATATATATATATATATATATATATATATATATATATATAATGTATGTAAATAATGTTATAATAAAAACCATTATATAACATTATCTTTAGTCTCTTGGCTGATTGGGTGTTTGTTGAAGCCTCACCACATAATATATATATTTACAGAGAGAGACACAGAGAGAGAGGTAGAGAAAGGAGGGAGAGAGGAAAGGAAGAGGATAGTTTAGAAAACCATAAATGTATGAGGAAGCAAAAGAGAAATAAATTATAAGAATCTCAGGAAAAGAGGAAAAGAATTTAAGATTAAAATAAATTAAGAAGTAAAAGAAGAAGAAAACTAAAAAACACATAACTTCTGCTACAAATTGGAATTAAAATGAACAGCGCAAAGGATAGGAAAATAAGAAACATAAAAGATAAAAATATACAACAGAAAATCTAAGATCAAGTTTCAAAACTGTTTCTTTGATTATCTTATTAAAAAAGAATTGTTTTTAATATCGAATAAATGAGATTGAAATTGGATGAGTAAGGTAAAGGACATGGTAAAAATGTAAGTAATAAAATATATTGGCTGATAAATCTTTTACTTGTTTCAGTCATTAGACTGTGGCCATGCTGGGGCTACACTTTGAGGAATTTTTTAGTTGAATGAATAGACCCCAGTACTTATTTTTAAAGCTTTGTACTTATTTACCAAATTGCTAAGTTACAGGGATGTAAATACACCAACACTGGTTGTCAAGTGGACAGACATGAAAACACACACACTCACACACACACACACACACACATGGTGGGCTTCTTTCAGTTTCCGTATACCAAATTTGCTCACGAGGCTTTGGTTGGCCTGAGGCTTTAGTAGAAGACACTTGCTCTGGGCACCATGCAGTGGGACTGAACCTGGAACCATGTGGTTGGCAAGCAAACTTCTTAACCAGACAGTCACACCAGCACCTTCAAACAGTAATAATGATAGTATAAAAACTAAATTGATGAATAAAATCAAGTTCCTTTCTTGTAGTTACAAGAGTTATATTTTATCTGATAAAGCAGGTGGGTTTTCAGTATTGGATGCAATTAATTAGGATCGGAATCTTTAATAGCTGTCCAGAAAACCAGACACACACACACACACACACACACACACATACATTCTTCTATGAGAAGCAAACTCCTCTTCATCTGTCCCTTATCCAAGCTATGCTGTATATAATGATTTCTTTTTGAGAGAACCAACAA